>NW_005178873.1:360669-376332 GCF_000350225.1 Chondrus crispus
CTGCACGTGCTCGACCCGCTCTTCGCCGGCCTCGACCGCCTGTCCGCCTGCCTCGCCGCGCGCGCGCCCCTCGCGCCGTGCGTCGTCCAGCCCCTCGTCGCCTTCCGCCGCCCGCGCCCGGCCCCGCCGCCCCGCCCCGACCGCGCCCCGCTTCGCGCTGCCCTCCAGGAGCGCCTGCATTCCTTGGCGGGCGCCGCCGTCGCCTACTCGAAACACGCCCGCATGGGCGCCCGCGACGCGCGCGAAAAAGCAGCCAGTGCTGCCCAACGGGTGCGGCACCGCACGGAAACCATCGCACGCCAGGTGTGTCAGCGCGAGGAGCTCGCAACCTTTGCAAGGGCTTCGGGAGCATTCTGGAACGACGTGCGTAAAGGCACGGAGGACGCTTGCAAAGACCCCGCGAAGGCTGCCAAACACGCACTGGCGCGCGTGGAAGCGATAGCATATCAAGCATGGCAACGCGAGGAGCTGGCACGCTTTGGGAGTGCATCGGGAGCGTACTTGAAGGCCGCGCGCAATGGAGTCGACTCTGCATTCGAAAAAGGCATGAAAGCTGCTCAACCTGTCGCTGATGAGGCAAAACGGACGGCATACCAAATCTGGCAAAGCGAGGAGTTGGCACGAATCAGCGGTATCTCGCGTAAGTATCTTCATGACACGCAAGCTGCAGGACAGTCTGGATACAAAAGCGCTTTGAGCACTGCTAAACGTATTCGACAAAGCACTAAAGAAAGGGTACACCAAGCATTGCAAGGTGAAGAGCTGGAAACTTTGGTTTCGCTTGCCAAACGCCTCAAATCTGACGTCGAGTTAAAGATGACTGACCCCACATATATCAATGCTCAAGCCGCAGCAAAAGCCGCGTACAGGGCTGCAGCCCGCGCTGCAATGCAGTATGGCCAAGACACGAAAGACGCTTTGAAACAGGCTCGGCGTCATCATCTCTCAAAAGCCTCTACCAAACCAACGAAGAACAAGAAGACGAGGTAACAAACAACTCTCTGCCTGAGCATCACATGCGTAGCAGTTTTGAAACACCAAATGCGTTGCGTATTCAGGAGAAACTCGCCTTTGATCTCTGCCCACAGAGTAGAAGCGTTCCTCCATTCAAGTTCAACCAATCAGTACATCACCACGCAGTACAGAACCACAGCACATGTTCTATATATACATATTTGACCACAGGCCACCGTCGGAAGGTATCGAGCAACCTCGCAAGCGGCTTCAAGTCTAGGTGGAGTGGTGCGGGAACGGCAGGATGCCGCAATTCAAAAAAAAAAAAAAAAAAACAGAAACGACTCAAGGTATCGAGCAACCTCGCAAGCGGCTTGAAGTCTAGGTGGAGTGGTCAATGACTCAATATGTAAAGCCAAGGAGAGTTCCCCCTTTCCAATACAAGTGCAAAATTGTACTCGCTTGTCTAGCTTAGTTCGTCCTTATCAATATACTGTGTATGCCGTGCACTGTATCCCTTGCTTATAGTTAGAGAGGCGCTGGGGATTCTGCGCACTCGAGCTATCCGGAGTGGCGCCACAGGAAGCGCGGTTAGAGGCCCGTAAAGGCGGACACTTCAGAACGCTTCAAAAGGGGTGTAGTCTTATATACCCGAAACGTTGATAACTGAGAGAAGACTAGCGATACCTCTTGAGAAGCAAACAGGGGTACCCAGTGCACATAGGCGGCGAAGCTATGTAATTTCTACGGTATATCGTTTGGTTTGAGCACATTTGTATTGACACTGCTGCTGCCAACATGGATCATAAATATCGAATAGTAAAGCTTGGCCACATCCAAAAACCTCCGCTGCCTCGTCTGAAGTGCGTGCCCCGTGTTGACAGCTTTCACCTTCGAAAACATCAAGGGAGTGGACCGCTGAGAAAGGCATTGTCGATAAACACTATACATGGAGGCAAAACGTTACACAGTGCATGCTGGAGAGATCTTGTTCTGGCTTTTTACCGATCCTGTACGTGTTTTTTTTTTTTCTCTCTCTCACGAAACACAGAGCATTTCAAGATCGTTCAGAGCCAAGGACAAGCACAATTTTGAATACATGCTCGGTTTGGCTCTTCATGGAGCTCGCACGGTTCTCAGCATGTGACATGAAGGATATTGCGATACGTCGTGTCACCACGCCAGATAAGCAGAGGTACTGTGTGGCCAGCGTGTTTCCCAACGGCTAGGAGAAGTCGGAGACCACAATTCTCCCTGCCCACATCCTTCTGTCAACACTGTTGCGGTCCGGCTTACCACTATATAAATGTCTGTCTTTAGTTTACAAACTGCCTGTGTTGCGCTATCCGCAAAGCATCTTTAGATCAGCCTCATCTCCAACATGCGAACCCTCCTCGGGATGTCTTTTCTCTTTCTTCTCTACGCTCGCACCCCATACTTCCTTCTTGCGTATCGCCCGATGATAGCAAACGCCTTGCGTGCACAATTCGGGTACATTCTCTTGCCCTATATCATCGAGACGGTGAAGTGCATTCGCAACGCTGATTCGAAGACTGATTTGGAGAACTGTCTAATGATACCACTCAAGTATGGGAAAACAGATTCTTCTTGGAATGTGAAAGACATTCTTTGACGAGACAGGCGCCCTCTGGGGGAATGAAATGACGCCAATGGGCAAAGGTTCAGTGGATTGGTTATATCAGCATGCTTTACGGAATACAGTCTGAAGTTGATTCACGGCGAGATCGGGTTTATACTGGTCTTGGGAATACTTACATGAACATCGTTAGAAGGAGAGACAGCTGAAATACTTGACTGATAAACATGCGAAAGATTCACTCTTCTCAAAAGTATTGAGATTCTTCCAAAACAAAAGCACTTAAGTCATTAAACCTGTTTACGAGGAATTCGGGATGCCCGAAAGGCCCGTCTGTGATACAGATTGCCAACAGTGGTCAGGGCAATAACCTCTCTCACTTCGATTTCGCTTTATTCCCCCACCCGGAGCTCCGCCGCCCTATCTTTTCGTAGCTTGTACAGCAGGAGATACAGAGCTTCCCGTGGTCGTATATTGAATTAGCTATGGCTTTGCGCTAACTTCGGTAACACTGAACATGACGTCAATTATCCCAACACAACTTGTTCTTACCATGTCCAGAAGGACAGAATCATCTTGAATGGGCATCGATGTGCGTCTCTGGAAGGCGCTTCGGAGTGTCCTTCTTTGTGGCAACTTTACAGTCGAGTCCCTGAGTCCAATGTCTATTGTTACCCTTCGCAATTCCATAGTTACATCTATCTCCCCGTGCTTTAAGAAACATGGTAGTTCTAAATCTACTGAACGATCACGACTCTAGTTCTTTGACTCTTTTCAGAGTCTTAGTCATTGTACGCGTTTGTTCTTCTTCCTCTGCGCTAAACACCAGAAACACAAGTTTCTCTTGCAATAAGGAAAACGCGATCCTCATCTGGGTCTTCGAATCATGCCATTATTTCCTTTGTGCAAAAAGATACAGTTCGTTGGGAAACATCATCATTACCAGGAAGTAGTGCAGATTTACTGTAGAAGCACCAATATCTTGATGGTACTCTAAATATTGCGTCAAATTTCTTGAAAAGGAAACCATTCAGCAAAGGAAGAATCGTTTCTCGGCTTCTCAATTGACGGATGTCCATGGCTCAGGCGGGCGACACATGGTGAGGCGGTTGCAGAACATGACAAAAAATCTAGTGACAAAGTACATCGGTTTACTTCGAACGATAGCAAAAAAGAGATGGTGCAGAGTAACTGTGCTTCGCTTCATTGTATCATTAGAGTACTCTTAGGATATTGATTGTATGCCCAGTGCCCTCGCAACTCATTCTAAAACGGCTCCCTGTAGATGGACCATTAACGGGCGAATCAGACATTTTTTTGGCAAGCCGACTGAGCAGCATTAATGCCCAGGCTGCGACTGGTGTTGGCAAAATTGCAAATATAAGAGGCGGATTACATCACCTATCTCCTTCGTTTGCATTCTCAGTAAGGTTTGATCATAAAAATATGATGTTCTCGCTTTGAAATGAAAATGCGTAAGAGGTTACACGGAATTCGAAATGGACTCGTCGTCTGTTCCAAAAACGTCTTCCTCATCCGAATCCAGCACGTCTTCTAAAGAGTTTGCAGGGATATAGCCTTTCACGAGAGGTAGAGGCTCTGCACGCTTGGCGGCTTCAGATGGGATACGGCTGAATCGGCGAAAGCACTCAGGTCTTCCAGGTGAATATCTATTGTAGTGGTCCTTCTCTTCATCTTCACTTGGCGTGTTTCTCCTAGATAACTGATGCTCTATTACTGAAGGTTGCGGAGAAATTCCAATGCTTTCACTGTCCAATTCGTCCACGATGAGCTGCTCTCCTGAGTCTATATTTTGGAGCCAGCGACGACTACCGCTATGCTGAACACATAGTTTGCTATTAGGCACAACACTTGCCTCGCAAGATTCCGACTTCAAATTGGTATCTGCAATGATTACTTGGTGTGCCTCACCCACACTCACTAACTTGCTCGGCAACTTTTTTTGCTTTTCGTCGTCGGCCTTATCTTCTTTGTGTTGTACTTCGACCTTCTCCTTGCCCTTGCCCTTGCTCTTCTTCCTCCGGTTTCGAGAAAACGGAGAATCCGTTGAAGCACTCGAGATAGCACTGAATAGAGGCTGTAGGCTTGGTTGCGATAGGAGTTTTCGGAATGCACTCATGTTGATGGGATGGAGATGGTGCTGTTGTCAGACCCTGATGTTCTCAGTTTTTGTGGAGGGATTCTCTTGACTCTGATGAGGGCGAATGTGTACTTGGCGCTTGTGAATGTATACTTATGTGAAGAAAGAAAAGCGTCAAAGAGGGGGAAATGATTCTCAGCGACTCTCAAATTTTGGTTTACAATAGTTCCACTAGCAGTTGATGTTCGAATGACTGCGGACTGGAGCACCAGGTCTCCTTTCTATGAATTACTTGTACTTCGTCTCAGCGATTGGTATGAGCTGCCAAATGTACCTGAGAGATCTTTCAGCGGCTCCACTGAGAGCTTGTATATCACATACATAGTAGATCGTGCTTTTGCAGCAGACCTTCAGAATTTCGTTTTATTCATTTGTCAATACTGACTTCCAGATCTTGCAAGACGGTACACTCGCCGCTCGTTCGATATAATAAATAATTGAGACATTAAAGGAAGAGTGTTTGCTTCACAGTGAAGAAATGAGAGGCGTACATCACTCCCGCTTTACTGGACTGCGGATGGATGCAGCGAATCTGTTTCGGTTTCCATATTTAGGTACACCGCTCTTACAAGATGCAGAAATGGTTCTGAATTTTTCGCGCAGCAATTACTCGAGAAAACGTTTTCATTCTACACGGTGTGCAAGGCCCGCATTCTGCGAAGTAGGCTTCAAAAAAAGCTTTGCAGGGGGACTACACTGTTCAGAATTTTTAATAGAATCATGAAACGACGCAAAGACTTCCACAGAGGTTTAGAGCCCCTAGTACATTTCCCACGTATGGTGAGTAGACACTACAGAAATGGTGTAAATATTCAGCAAATTACTCGTTCGTCCGTCTTTATCTCAAGTTGCTCTTCATATGGCAGATGAAGTTGTTGCTTTATGTATCAGATGAAGCAATTTATCGTGAGCCTTTTTTTCAAACTGTAACAGTATTCCAAAGTTCCATCCCTTTCGTCTATGTAAGAAGAGTTATCCTCGTTTTAGTGTTGAGCAGTCTTTTTGTATGTATATTGACTCCAGTGGAACCATGTTTGTGGGACGATATTTGCGGCGTGAGATTCACGTAAAGATACATAAACAAAGCCCCCTCATAGAGCCTCTTCTGATAGCAGGACGAATGGTCATCAAATGTGAAATCTCGTACGATATATTTCCTAAATTTGTGCTACTCTAGTCTACAAGTGCATGATTGCACACTTTTGCTGTCGTGGTGTATTTCTTTTGGTGGCCCCGAAAAGCTCGACACGAGAAAATCTGTTAAAGATCCAGGTCAACTGTAGAAGACCCTGTTCCCACCTACAGCTTCACCTACATCGTTCAGGCTGCCAACGCACTCATTAAGTGGAGTGTGACAAACTAGTTTATGTATCGGGCGTGCGAGGTTGAGGTACATCTGTTGAAATATGGAAACACTTGAAGTCTTGTTCGTAAATTCTCACCAACATATTCTTGAGCTGTGGATCGTTCCTCAGGTCATCATACAAGTGGATTTTATGAGCCGGATCGGTGGAGTGCATCCTTCTTAGTTTGCTTTCTGGCATTCTTCTATCGGTATGTTGATACATCCAATTAAGAACAACATCGCGATCGACGTCAAGCGACTCAAAGCGTCCAACGTAGTCAAGATGGATAAGATCCGGGTGCAAAAGCTCGACTTGCGGTCTCCAGTGGAGATCCCTGCGACCATTGTTATCTTCATATGCGTCTTTTGTCCAAAAATCGGTGCTTTTGGTTCTGGGTTGTTTGAGAACTTTTTCTATTGCTTGCAAATATTCTCGGAAAGAAGGTTTTGTTTCATTTCTCAGCTTTCTCATCTGGAGATCGTCTCCGTATAGTCCATGCATCTGTTTTTGATATTCCTTTGATTCCGGTCCGAACTGGGCAACTTTGTCCAGGTAGGCACTAATGACGCGATCATATGGATTCCTTACAAAGCCAAACTTGAGATACTCCGGGTCCTCGAAGACTTTCCTAATAAGTTCAGTGCTCCTACTGTATATCGTGTGATTTTGCCAAGCGGGCCCTCCCATTTCGTGCAGATGGAAGTCCCTTTGCCCGGGATCCAACAGTTGTTGATTCATTATGAATGGGTTGTTCTCCAAGTAGGCGATGTTGTACATCATGGAAGTGGTGCCAACTTTAAAGACAGGGACATATATGACCTTGAGTTTTTCCGACACAATGATAGAAGAATAGGCCGGACCATAACTTCGGAGTTCTATGGCATGCATGCCCGGATGCTTTGGCCAGCGCGGGGTCAAGGCACTAATTTGGCGAATGCTTTGTAAGAGCGGAGCATTTCGGTGCGTTGGTGGGAGTGTAGGAGGAGGGAAGCCGTCGGGTGGGACTGGTACTCTTGTTGGGTTGTTGACATCTTCGGGAACGAAAATTGGAGCTGCAGGTGGATCGGGTTCGGCGAGCACATCGACTTGCCTCTCATCATGGTCAATGGTTTCACCACGCGAAGTGTGACTTGTCTCATTGCGGCGAGGGGAGTCTCGGGTAGCATTCCCGCCGTGGCGTTGCCGCGTTTGGAGCTCCGCAGCATTCTTTCCGCGCGGGGCATCTTCCGTGACGGTTGCGAGAGAAATGCGTGGCACGGAGACGTCGGTGTCCGTGAGGTACATGGAAATAGTGATCATCGGGACGACGAGGCAGAGGGCCAGGAAGAGCGAGTGGGGGCGGTGCTTGTCATGCTGCGCGGCATGGAGGTGGTCGTAGCGCAGCGGGGCGTGCGTGGACAGCCTACGCGCCTGCCTCTGTACGCGCGGGTGGCGCATTTCCGGGGGGGTCTTGGGGGGAGGGGGGGTGGGGCGAAGGGGGAGAAGGGTGCAGTTTAGACAAGTGATCGGCGATGACGCGAGGGTGCTACGTAAAGAGGTCGGCAGTTGGCACAAGGAAGACGCTCGCGGCGAGGCAGCGTGCGGGCGGTCTGTCGGCTCCGACATGAGTACTGCGCGCGGGGGCGGGGGCAAGGGGGGTGAAGCGGAATCCGGGTCCGGGAGTCGGGCGCGCCATCGACGGGCTCTGGGCGTGCGTGCGGGCGTGGCAGCGGCGTGCGACGGGCCACGCGCGTAGCAGCGCGCGTGGTTGCGAGACCGGTCACGCTCGGAGGCCGCGGCGGGCACAGCGCGGCCTTCTGCCCGCGCGAGCACGCCTCGGGGGCCGCGGAGGCGGGGCGACACTTTCCCTCGCAGCGCCGGGCGCGACAGCGGCGGCGAAGGGTGCCCCGCGCTGCGTCGGCGGGGCACCTTTGCGCTTGGGCGGGCAACCTTGCGTTTCGGCAACCTTGCGTTTCGGCGGGCAGCCTTGCCCCGGCGCTCGCGTGCCGCGGGGGCGGCACTTTCCGTGCAGGGGCGAGCGGCCTCCCGCACGCCCCGTGCGCGACAGCGGCGGGGAAGGGTGCTTTGCCCCCGCTTCGGCGGGCACCTTTGCGTTTCGGCGGGCAACCTTGCGTTTCGGCGGGCAGCCTTGCGTTTCGGCGGGCAGCCTTGCCCCGGCGCTCGGCCGCGGAGGAGGCACATTCCCTGGAGGGGCGACCTCCCGCACGCGCCGCGCGCGACAGCGGGGCCGCGTGGCGGAGATTGCGGTGCGGCGATGCGCGTGCGCGGTTTCGCTTGGCGGAGACCCGGAGGGGGGCGCTTCAGCTCCCTGATGGCAGGCAGGCACCCCGCGAAGAGCCGTCGGCTCACGCGCGCGCGGCATCGGGGCGCCCGGATGGGCCCGGCTGCACGCCCTCCTCCGCTGACGCTGCGCGGCCGTTTTCGTACGGCGCGCCATTCACCCGCGGTGGAATGAAGGGGCGGCGCGGCCACGCCACGCCGCGGAGGGCGTTTACGGCCCGGACGGACCGCGTACCGAAGGCAAGCGGTGTCTCGCCTCGGCGCGCGTACGCCCCGCCTCTGTCAGTGCCTCGGTGGAAGACGCACGCACGCCGAGGCGTCGCCGCTCTGTAGCTCCATCTCCGCGCAGTGCGCTCCCCGTCGCCGGACGCGACGAATCCCCTCGGTGTCGCCCCCCCCCCTCGCGGCCGAGCGTCCATAACCATAACCCGCTGTCGCCGATTTCCACACTTACATCCATCCACCCCTGCCATCGCGGCCCCGACACGCTCGGTCGGCCTATCATGCTGCGGCTCGCTCCGCCGCCGCCATCCCCGCCGCACTCGGCTTTTTCGAATGCCTCCAGCAGACCGCCACTACCCTCTTCCCCCCTTGCAGCCCGCCCGTAGCTCCGCAACGCGGACATCGCTCCATTCTTGGCTCGCCCTCCAAAACCCTTCATCTCCCCTTCCCGACAAGCATCAGTACAGCTCATTGCGATCCTCGTCCTCCCCGCTGCCACCTCCCGCGCCCCGCCATGCCGGCCTCCGCCCTGAAACGGAAAAGCGAGCCGGGTTCCAAAGGGGCGCCGCACGCGCGCGCCATCGCGGCGACCACCCCGACTGCGATCCGCACGCTGCTGCTGCTGCTTCTGCTCTCCTTCCTCACGCCGCTGTTGTTCTTGAGCCCCATGCGGGCGCCGCTACTCGCGGCGCGGCCGGCCGCCGCCGCGGCGCCCCCCCTGACGGTGGTCACGCTGTCGTACTCGCACCCGCACGAGCAGCGCAACCTGGCGCACAACTGCGCGCGCGTGTCGCGGACGCGGCACCGCTTCATCGTGTACACGGACGACCTCACGCCGCCGTTCTGCGACGTGTGCGAGTGCCGCGCGTACGCGCTGCGCCGCTGCGCATGCCCCGCGGGCGCGGGCATGTGCCCGCGCAAGAACCCGTGTGAGAAGCTCGCGTTCCTCGTAAGCGCGCTCCGCGAGCACCGCGAGATGGTCCTCCTCGACGACGACCTGCTCATCATGAAGGACTTCTTCCTGGACCGCCTCGCGCTGCGCGCGCAGGCGCACGACTTTCTCGCGTCGTACGGACACGCGCAGGGCGTCAGGAACGCGAGCTACTGGAGAAACTTTAATAGCGGGCTCGTGTTCATTCGGAGGATCGATGGGCTGGATTATGGGGCGATGGAGAAAAGGCTATATGAGACCGGCGGGAGTAGGGATCAGAGCATGCTGAGTTGGTTTGTGCAGGACAAGTACAGCAACTGGGACTCGCTCTCGTGGAGGTGGCACTGCCGAGGGCTGAGGAGGCTCGAGCAGGACATTCCGCCGGAAGAGTGCTATACGGTGCATGGGCATGACGAGGTCGATCAGGTGCTCAAGGAGCTCAATCAGACTCGGTTAGGGGAGGGGAGAGGAAGAAGGAGATGACGTGGCGAGTGACGAGTGCCTCCGGTAGAGCTGTAAAGATGGGTTAGGAAACGAGAGTACTGTACAGGGGGCGAGGGCACAGTACAGAAAACTTTACAGTGGGGGAGGTGGGATCAAAAGATGCGGCTTTGCACGCCTTTGGAAACGACGTTGGCTCTACGGATTTCTTTCCACTTCCACTTTGACTGTACCCTTGCTTGGGTAACAACCATGCCGGGGGTTGCCGCCCACTATGCCGCACGACCTGCAAAAACCTCAATGTCTTACTGCAGTAGTGCACATCGCTTCGTATCACCATCAGAGCGTGTAATCCGGAGCCTCCTTTTTTGCGCACCCGTATATTTCACATATTACTTTTGGCCCGCCACTGCCACGTCTTAAAGCAACAAGCACTTTCTAATCTTTAAAAACCCTGTCCCCCCCCCCCCCCCCCCCCGCCCAAGCCTCGTCAATCCCCTCCCCCAGCCCGCCCCCCACCCTCCAACCGCCTTCCCCACAGAGCCCCTCCCCACCATGGCCCCCCCCACCCTGCTCGTGATCGGCGGCAACGGCCAGACCGGCGTGGAGGTCATCCGCGCGTGCGCGGCGAGCGCCGCGAAGCCGCCGGTCCACGCCTTCTGCCGCACCCCGTCCAAGCTGTCCGAGTCGGACGCGGCCCACTGCGTCTCGGTCATCGAGGGCGACGCCCGCTCCGCCGAGGACATCGCGCGCGCGCTCGAGCAGGCCAAGCCCGACGCCGTTGTCGTCGCCGTCGGCCGCTCCGAGGACCTCGGCCCCACCGACGTGCGCGCCGCCTCCGCAAAGGCCCTCATGGACAGCGTCGCGCCCGGCGAGAAGTTCGACCAGGTCAAGATCGTCGTCGTCAGCAGCGTCGGCGCCGGCGGTACAAAGCTCCACATCGGTTTTGGCATCGGTATGCTCCTCGGCATGCGCCTCAAGCACGTCCTCGCAGACCACGACCGACAGGAGAAGGAGATCTGGGATAGGCTCGCAGACCAGAAGAACCGCGCTCTCGTCCTCCATACCACAGGCTTGACTACGGGACAGCCCGCAGGGGAGGTCTGCATCTTCGAGGGCAAGATCCCACACCCTAGGATCGATAGGGCCGTCGTCGCTAGGTTTATCGTGGCAGAGCTCTGTGGCACTTGCCCGAACTTTGGAAAGGCCATTTCTATCACCACGAAGAAGTAGCGCTTAGATTGTAGAGCCGCGCGGCGGAAACATCGTATGCATTGTTTCGAAACTTGCGGTATCATGTAGAAAGACTTGTCGGTGATCCGTACTACGCTGTGGGAAGAGTCACACCCTGGGTTTTTTTTTTTTTTTTCGGCTTGCTCGCTGCACCGTTGACGCCTTTGCGCCCTCCGCAACCACTAGCAACAACTGCTTCATTGCGCCCTCGTCCGTGCCACCGAGCCCTATCATGCTCCGCCCTAACTCTCTTCGTTGCGGACCACGTTGCTGGCCAGCTAGAGAGAAAGCTAGCTGTGCTTTTTGTGAGTTTCAAACACGTAACCACGTTGAACACGTGTACCTCTACGATGCCGTGCACTTTTTGTGTTTTTCGAATACATTTTAAAAGTTTAAAAAATATTTGACAAACATGTCTAACTGTACCATTGCCCCCCGCTCGAGCAGACTTCGAAAAGAGAGTCGCAGTGCTCCGCTCCGGCTCACTCTTGACGAGGTTAAGGTAGGCAACCACCGACACGCGGCAGCTTCCACTCGTCCTTCTGCTTTCCAACGTCGTCGACGGGAGACATGGTCGCGTCCGCCACCACCGCCTTCGTCTGCGGGCAAGGCCTCTCTCTGAACAACCTTTCGCGCCGCCCACGCACGCCCAACTGCAACTGCTTTGTCCCGTACCGCCCGCGCCTCGCCGTCGCCCCGTCAAGTCACGCCTACAAGTCCCGCCGCACCGCAGTAATCCTCTGCGCAGAGTCCGGAGACCCTGACCTAGCCCAGGACATCCCGCCCGCAGGCCTGGCGTCCCCGACGGGCTTCGCGCTGGGCGACAATCCGATCAACGCGTTTGCGACCCTATCCGACAGCGCCGACGAATATGCGCGCGGCGGCGCGTACGCCATCCGGAACCCGGCCGGGCAACTGTGTTACATGGGCTACTCGAAGAACATCGCCGCGAAGCTCGCCTTCCACGAGCGCCTGGTGCCGGAGCAGTGCGCCACGTTCCAGGTCTACGTCCCGCCGGTCCCAGAGGAGCTCATCTCACCGGATATGCTGGAGAGCGTGCTGGAGTACTGGGTGCGCGAGAATGGGGGCGTGCCGACGGGGAATACCGTCGATCGCGCGCTGTGGGAACAGGAAACCCCCGTCGATCGAAAGGTATTGTTGGGCTCGATCTTTCTTCTTTTTCTCGTCTCCTCGCTCGTCAAGCAGGTCATGTATTATACGACGCGATACTAATCGGCCCGCGCTTTCCGCCTTTTCGTTGCACGCACGGCTCTTGCGCCGATGTTTGCTTGCTTTTTTATTTTTTGGTCGCCGCTTGGGGAAAAATTCGACAGGAGCCGACCGCCAATCGCACGGGGGACGCGATGGAGGGGGAGCGCGAGGAGGATATTCCCGTGCGGGAGCGGACGACGCCGCGCCGCACGAGTGTCCGTGACCGTCCCGCGGACTCGTACGATGACAACTTTGTAGACAATTTTCGTTCGTCTTCCGGGTCGGCGCCTCGCCGTCGTAGGAAGGACGGGAGGCGCGGGTGGGATGACCCGGATGACGATTATGTCGAAGTGGACGTCGACCCTCTTGACCCCTTTTCCGCTTCGAATAAGAGACAGTCGACGAGAAGTGCGTGGGATTCGCAGGGTGAGGACGACGAATATGATGAGGACTGGATTCCCATCATAGCGCTCATGGGGTGCGCCGGACTTATTTGGCTCGTTAGTATGCTTGGAAACGCACTTCCCGCCGCGACGCCATCCTTGGGAATGTAAATACACTTTATATGGTATGCCGTTGTGTTTGAAATAAGCCGCTGCAAAGTCTCAATAACTTCATCGGACTTAGAGCTTCTGCAGCGAGCCTACGTCTGCATCTGGTCGGAGATTTTTTTGCTTTTTGTAATGCTCTTTTGCTACGGGTGGCTACGAGTAAGTTCCCTTTACATTGGTGCCACTTGAGGGGAGCTAATATCGAGGCCTCTTCCTATACATGTTAAGTGACGGCTTCTCCCTCAAGCGCATATACATTCTGTGTTTCAGTACTACAAATTATGAAATATACCCTCTAGTATACCCTCTAGTACACTTCTCTAGACAACCGCTACCTTATTTGCTTCAGTGGGCTTTCCACCGCCACCGTTGTCCTTCTCAAGAGCACCACCACGAATGGCTTTAAACCCGAGCCTTTCGTTGATGATACCAGCTTGAATGAGATCTCCGTCGCGAAACTCTCCCTTCAGGATGCCCTTCGACAAGGGGTTTTCCAACATGCGCTGAACAGCACGTCTCAACGGTCGTGCGCCGTACACGGGATCATACCCGACCGCAGCGACCATGTCCATGGCTTCTATGGATGCTTCGACTCTCATGTTCTTCTCCGCGAGCCGCTTGTTCACATCTGCCAATTGCAGTTCGGCGATGCGGCGAAGCACGTCCTTGGACAGCGACTCAAAGATGATGGTTTCGTCCAGTCGGTTGACAAATTCAGGCCGGAACTGAGACTGCAACGCGTTCATGACACGGGCGCGCATCACTTCCCTGAGAGACGGATCTCCGGCGACGTCGAGGATGTCTGAAGAACCGATGTTTGACGTGAAAATCATGACGGCGTTCGAAAAGTCAATTGTGCGACCCTGGCTATCCGTGAGGCGGCCATCGTCAAGGACTTGGAGCAGCACATTGGAGACATCCGGGTGGGCCTTCTCAATCTCATCAAACAAGACAACACTAAAAGGCCTGCGACGAACAGCCTCCGAGAGCTGTCCACCTTGGTCATAGCCGACGTATCCAGGAGGAGCACCGACAAGACGGGAGACGCTGTGCTTCTCCATATACTCACTCATGTCTAGACGAACCAAGGCCTGCTCAGAGTCGAAGAGCTGCTCTGCAAGTGCCTTGCAAAGCTCCGTCTTTCCAACTCCACTGGGCCCGAGGAACATGAGCGACGCTATGGGCTTGTTGGGGTTGGACAGGCCCGCGCGGGATCTCTGTATGGCCTCTGTGACAGCTTGGACAGCTTCCCCTTGGCCAATGACCCTCTTGGAGAGCTGGTCGTCGAGCCCGAGCAACTTTTCACGCTCGGAGCTGAGCAGCTTGGCGACTGGAATGCGGGTCCACGACGACACGACTTTGGCAATGTCATCCTCGGTGACCTTGTCCTGTAGAAGGGCTTCGTGAGCGCCGCCTCCTTGGGTCTCTTCCAGCTTTGCGAGTTTCTTCTGCAAGTCGGGCAAGGTGGAGTACTTGAGGCGGGCAGCACGATCGAGGTCGTAGGCCTGTTCGGCGTCTTCAATCTGGCGGGTGGTGCGATCGATATCTTCCTTTACCTGCTGAATGTCGTCCAGCGAGACCCTCTCGCTCTCCCACTTGGCCTCGAGTTGCCTCTGCTCCTTCCTGACTTCCTCAATGTCGTTTGACAGGCGTTCGAGACGCTTGCGGGCGCCCAGGTCCTGGTCATTCTTCAGGCTGAGGCGCTCCATCTCCATCTGAATGACGCGGCGGTCCAGACGGTCCAGCTGTGCGGGCTTGGAGGTGATTTGCATCTTAAGGGCGGCCATGGACTCATCGACGGTGTCGATGGCCTTGTCCGGCAAGAAGCGCTCGGTGATGTAGCGGTTGGACAGGGTGGCGGCGGCGACAAGGGCGTTGTCGGTGATTCGAACGCCATGGTGAATCTCATACTTCTCCTTGAGCCCCCTCAAGATGGAGATGGTATCCTCAACGGTGGGCTGGTCGACAAGGACCTGCTGGAAGCGGCGCTCCAGGGCGGCGTCCTTCTCGATGTACTGGCGGTACTCATCCAGGGTGGTGGCGCCAATGCAGCGCAGCTCGCCCCTGGCCAGCATGGGCTTGAGCAAATTGCCGGCGTCCATGGCGCCTTCCGTCTTCCCCGCGCCGACAACGGTATGGATCTCGTCGATGAACATGATGACGCTGGGGTCGCTGTCCTTGACCTCGTTGAGGACGGCCTTGAGACGCTCCTCAAACTCGCCGCGGAACTTGGCGCCGGCGACGAGGGCGCCCATGTCCAGGTTGACGAGCTTGCGATTGGCAAGCGAGGTTGGGACGTCGCCGCTGACAATGCGCTGGGCGAGGCCCTCTGCGACAGCGGTCTTCCCCACGCCGGGCTCGCCGAGCAAGATGGGGTTGTTCTTCTGGCGGCGCGACAGGATCTGGATGACCCTGCGAATCTCCTCGTCCCTCCCAATGACAGGGTCCAGCTGTCCCTTTCTGGCGGCATCGGTCAAATCCCTTCCATACTTGTCCAGGGCCTCATAGCTGCCCTCTGCGTTCTGCGAGGTGACCTTCTTCCCGCCCCTGACCTCCTTAACGGCGGCGATAACGTCCTCCAGCGAGGGCATGCCGGGCTTGTTGAGCAGGCCCCTCTGCAGGCGTCCGTTCGCCCAGCAAGCGAGGAGCATGTGCTCGACGGCGACGAACTGGTCGCCCATATCGCGGCTGCGCGCGCGCGCGTCCTCGAGGGCCTCGCGCAGCGAGCGGCCCAT
>NW_005178873.1:377129-378342 GCF_000350225.1 Chondrus crispus
CCCTGCGTTGCTGTCAGACATAGCCGACGTCGCCGGAAACTCGGCGTAGGGTCTGCCGCGGCAACAGGGGGGGGGGGGGGTGAGTCGGCGCGTGCAAGCGGCATGCACTGTGATGATACCCATACACGTGGACACATAGCACACATCATACACGTACCACGATCCACCGACGACGGAGTGCGACCGCTAGACTTAGTGTAAAGAGGGGTGCCCTCAACTCCGGACAAAAGTGCTCTAATAAAAAAATCAGGAATTCTTAGTAAACAGCCGTGAAAAGTGAGTTTCTCTGCCCCGGCCAGCCATGCCTCCTCTGTTTCCTTCTGTTCAGCAGACCGTAC
Organism: Chondrus crispus; assembly: GCF_000350225.1. Taxonomy (NCBI): domain Eukaryota; phylum Rhodophyta; class Florideophyceae; order Gigartinales; family Gigartinaceae; genus Chondrus; species Chondrus crispus. Next base: position 377,468 of record NW_005178873.1, read on the forward strand.
CGGAAAAGCACGTGGTTACTTTTAAAAACAATTCTTACCAGTCGAACCCGCGCACCGCAATTGTGTTTAGGCGGGGGTTTCAAACATGGCCTTCCAAATATGAGTGTACAGTAAAATGCGACGTCTGTCCGGATGTCCAGAAGCAATGCCGTTCTATGCAGAAGCGCACAGTTGCTGCGCAGATTCGGACTGGAAGAGAGGTACTGTACCGGGAATGCACTGTAGACAAATATTAGAGATTGAGATTTAATTTTTTTGAATAAAAATGGTATAATTTGTGTCCGATCTTTAGAGCAATTTGTCTTCATTCCAAGGGATGTACTTGCTGGCAGCTCCTGTTAGTTTATTCTATTGGCTGTGTATGATCACAACATGTAAGAAAGAGGGGAATCGTAGCTTTCTATTGGTTCTAAAATCATTTTGCACGGATTGGATATCTATGAGGGTTTAGATGGCCAATACTGCACCATTGGTCCGGACTGGAGGGCACCCCCCCTTTAGAGGAAGACAGATCACGAGTAAAGACGAGGCCATCGTTCCTGCACCACATGCACGACGCGGCGGGGGGGGAGTTCTGTAAGCCCGGGGGTTTCCGCTGTAAGCGCAACGCCGTACTTACAGTGTACTATTGTACACTGTACCACGCCTATTTATAGAGGGCGAGGCACCTCGGCTACCGGCGCGCAGGCCAGCAGGGGCGGGGGGTCTTAGCTCTGTTGGTATATGATAAGGTAAACGCGCAGGGGCGGGCGGGTAGCCGCGGCGGGCAAAAAAAGAAAAAAAAAAGGGAAAAAAAGCAACGCGCCACAAAAAAAGAAACGCGCGTCTCGGAGCGCGCCCGCCGCGCGCTCCCCCGCGCCCCCGCGCGTCCGAGC
>NW_005178873.1:378442-382389 GCF_000350225.1 Chondrus crispus
GGGTGGGAATTGGGCGGGAATTGGGCGGGAATTCGGGGCGGGAATTCGGGGCGGGAGGAGCGTGCGGACAGGGAATGGCTGGGCGGCGGGGCGGAGCAGAGCAGCGGAGGGAGAAATATCTCCGTGCCCGGCGAGGTTCATGGGGAGGCGCTGGGGGATACGGGAAACGTAGGGCTAGTGTCTATGCCACGAGCGATTTGCATCATATGTGGTCAGGCTTGGCCTGAAGGTGTATAAGGGCACCTTTTTTTTGCAAAAATATATATATTAAATCGAAACTTTATAAAGTCAGTTTGGACACCATTTCTTTAACGTACATCGCAAAACAATGGGAATGTGTTGACACATTCCTAGCTTCTGTGTGTATTCACATGAATACACACACACACAGACTGGGAATGTAATGAAGTTTCAATACGCGGTCGACATTTTAAACAGGGGGTTTGGTTTCGAAGATATCAACGCATCAAGGTTTTTGAGGTTGGTCCAAAAGGATTGTTGTTTGTTTGGCATTCTAAAAATGGCTAGAAAAGACGTTGAGATCTCAGCAATCTCCATCCTTCCGCAACGCACAAGTCAACTGCGGTAGCGAGAGTATTTTTTTCCTTGTTGTTGAGTAGCTCATTGTTGTTGACGTTTTTAAACATACTCTCGCTACCGCAGTTGACTTGTGCGTTGCGGTCGCGTTGAGTCGAGAAAAAAAACAAGTTGAAAAGCAACCTCATACACAGTATTGGACCTTTGTCCTCATTTGAGGACATTATTGGACCTATTTTATTCTTAGTTTGCGCTTCCTCGACAAGAAAGAAAGAGATACCCCCGCCACCGTACTGGACTTCTGACTTGGGGGCAGAAATATGATTGTGAGAAGTGCATGTTCTCCCTGGCCGTTTTTAGATATGTCTGGAAGAGAAGCTTTTTTAAACCACGATAAGACCGCATGTCAAATAACTTGGGGAAACCAAAAACGCCAGTTTAAAAAGGGAAGGTATGTACTCAATCTACATTATATTCTTAATGGTTGTGCATATTCAAAGCTGCTATCCCGGTGTTCTGCAAGATGTTATTGGCGAAAACAAGTGCGTTAAGGAAATAGTGTCCAAGATAACCTTTTAAATATTCAATTTAATTTATATATATTTTGCAAGAAATGAGAACACCGTAGCTAGAGAGTCTCTAGAGCTACGGTGTTCTCATATACCTTCTACAACAGAGCTAAGACCCACCGTAGCTAAGACCCTACCTGCGCAAGCGGCGCGCGAGATAGAACAGATGTTTTCCGAAAAACACGATGCCTGGACGGAAACCGTCTTCACCGCCAGTTACAGTAGGTGCACTCCCGCTTCGCGTGTCCACGTGGCGTACACGTGGGGAAGGGGAGGAGAGACAAGAGACCGAGAGACAAGAGACCGAGACAGGCTGTCGCGACCGGGGCGAGCTCGGACGGCGTGCCGTTTGATTTGTGGTTGCCGTGCAGATTCCCGTTACGATGGCTGGCGGCCACACGGTTGGAGGGTTGCGGGCACCACACCGGCTAAATATCTCACAGATACTGGCCCCCGATCGCGCGCTCTCGAGATTTTGTATCTCCCGCCGCCCCCCGTCTGTGTCTTTTCGTCTGTCGCCCACGAGATCTCGCCACCCATCCCCCCACGCCTCCTCACCCCGCTGATCCCCCCGATCCGCAGCTTAAATACGCCCACCCCCACACGCCTCCTCGCAACTCTGCCCATCGCACCATCCTCTCTTCTTTTCCGTCAACTCTCTCTCTCTCTCTCTCATTCCCAATCAACTCATTCCCAATCAGCTCATTCCCAAATCAGCACACACTCGAACAATGGCATTCGTCTCCACCCCGCTCCCGCACCTGTCCACGACCAGCACGAGCCGCGCGGCCTCGCAGTGCGCCAGCGTGGCGCCAGTGCGGGCCGGGTCATTCGCACCCCGGCGCAGCGGGATCAATGCGGCGAGTGCCGCGCAGAGGTGCGGGTCGGCGGCGGGGCAGGCGGTGCCGATGTGCATGTCTGCGCGGCTGAAGACGGCGATCGTGACTGGGGCGTCGTCGTCGATCGGGCTGCACGCGGCGAAGGAGCTTGCGGGGCGCGGGGACTACCACGTGGTGATGGCGGTGCGCAACCCGGGCAAGGCGGAGGCGGCGGCCAAGGCGGTGGGGATGCCCGCGGACTCGTACACGGTGGTGCCGCTGGACCTGGCGCGGCTGCAGTCGGTGCGGGAGTTTGTGACGGCGGTGGGCGTGGCCGGGGTGCCGCCCGTGGCGGCGCTGGTGTGCAACGCGGCGACGTGGCACCCGCGCGACAAGAAGCCGCGGTTCACCGAGGACGGGTTTGACGAGACGGTGCAGGTGAACCACCTCGGGCACTTTCTGCTCGCCAACTTGCTGCTGCCGCAGCTCAAGCTGAACCGCGGGCGGTGCGTGTTCCTGGCGACGCAGACGCACAACCCGGACACGCTGCCGGGCAAGGTGCCGCCGCAGGCGGACCTCGGCGAGCTGGAGGGGCTCGTGGGCGGGTTCAAGACGCTGCCCGGGACGATTGACGGGAAGAAGTTCGAGCCGACCAAGGCGTACAAGGACTCGAAGGTGTGCAACATCCTGACGATGACGGAGATGAACCGGCGGTATGGGACGGACGGAGTGACGTTCTCCGCGGTGTTCCCCGGGTGCATCGCGCAGAGCGAGCTGTTCAGGGAGAAGCGCGGGTGGTTCAGGGCGCTGTTCCCGCTGTTCCAGCGGTACATCACCAAGCAGCTGGTGCCTGTCGAGGAGGCCGGGCGGCGCGTGGCGCTCGTCGCCTCGGACGGGAGGTTTGGAGACTCGGGCAGGTACTGGCAGTGGAGGGGCAGCTACTTGCAGGGCATGGATAAGACGACGCCCGTGCCGATCGACCCGACGGAGAGGGAGGCGGGCAAGGCGGAGAAGCTGTGGGAGCTCAGCGCTAAGCTGGTCAACATGGGCGTGTGATTGGACGGACTGTACTGTACTTGTACATGTTGCTGTACTTGTACATAATGTACTGTAGTAGTTTGTGAGGTAACAGTATAAAAAGAAGGCGCTACCGGTGGATGTTGGCATGCGCGTGCGGGGACTAGGACAGGCTGTCCGATCGCAGTCAGTAGCGAGACAAGTGACTTAGTGGACCGTCGGGACGGTTGTCCTGGATACTGTATGAGGTTATATTTCGACTGTCCTCATTCTCGACACATGGACAAGGAAAGAAAAATAGAAATATAATTGCATGTTGCTCCTGGTCGTTTTTAGACATGTGTGGAAAAGAAGCTTTTTAACGTAATGTGAAAACAAAAAAAACGTAAGTTTAAAAAGGGCAACCACTGTCGGTCGGTACTCAATCTGCATATTACATTACATTGTTTTTAATCTTTCGGCGTGTCCGAAGCTGCTATCCATCGCAGTGTTAGCGCAAGAGGTTACAGTATTGCCGAGGAAATAGTGTCCAAGACAGCCATTTAAAAATCCAAGTTTTTGCAAAAAAATAAAAAAAACCTTTGTCCTCTCACAGAGACACAGCACGAGGGGCAGCACGAGGGCCAGACCAAGTAAAGCTGATGTCATGACTCGACGAGCCTGCAAACACGAAGCGCAACCTGGCCGCAGGCCACTACCCCTGATCACAGTCCGGCTCGCCTTGTACGTCATGCCCGCAGGCGTGCAAGGCAGCGGCCGGAGCGAGGCGGCGCAATTCCGATTCGGCAATTTGCGGTGTAAGGCGCGTGTGCTCCGCGTCCGCGGACGCGCGCGGCCCCGCCTGCCGCTCCTGCCGCGCCTGCCGCGCCTGCCGCGCCTGCCGCCGCCCGCCCGCCGCCTGTCCACCACACGCTCCGCCGCACGCGCCGCCAATCACCGCCCCGCGCCCCTTCCCCGCGCACACCCAATTGGGCCGCGCCCAAGCCCCGCGGCATGCCCCGGCCCG
>NW_005178873.1:382521-390318 GCF_000350225.1 Chondrus crispus
ACCCGGCAAACGCTCGTCTAGCACCTAGCGGTACCACCAACCCCCCCCCGCCCCACTCCACCCCCGCCGCGCCCCCCCGCCGCGCCCCCCCGCCGCAACATCGCCCCCCGCCTCGTCCGCCTCGTCCGCCTCCTCTGCACCCGCCCCGCCGTTCGCGCACGCGCCCCCGCTATGGCGAGCACTTTCCTCTTCACGTCCGAGTCGGTCAACGAGGGACACCCGGACAAGCTCTGCGACCAGGTGTCGGACGCCGTGCTGGACGCCTGCCTGGAGCAGGACGAGTGGTCCAAGGTCGCGTGCGAGACCGCCTCCAAGACGGGCATGGTCATGTGCTTCGGCGAGATCACCACCAAGGGCTCCATCGACTACGAGCGCGTCATCCGCGACGCCATCCAGAAGATCGGCTTCGACGCAGAGGAGAAGGGCCTCGACTACAAGACGTGCCGCGTCCTCGTCGAGCTCCACGCCCAGAGCCCCGACATTGCACAGGGCGTCCACGAGGGCCGCACAGCCGAGGACGTTGGTGCGGGCGACCAGGGTATCATGTTTGGGTACGCTACCAATGAGAGCCCTGATTACATGCCGCTCACGAGCTCCTTTGCCAACAAGCTCGGCTACCGCCTCACCCAGGTCCGCAAGGACGGCGTGTGCCCGTGGGTCCGCCCGGACGGAAAGACCCAGGTCACTATGGAGTACGCCAAGTCGGACGCCGGGAAGCTCACCCCGCTCCGCGTGCACACCATCCTCATCTCCACGCAGCACTGCGAGGACGTGTCCAACGAGAAGATCCGCGCAGACCTCATGGAGAAGGTCATCAAGAAGGTCATCCCGGACAAGTATCTGGACGACCGCACCATCTACCACCTCAACCCGTCGGGCCGCTTCGTCATCGGCGGCCCGGAGGGCGACGCCGGCCTCACCGGACGCAAGATCATCATCGACACGTACGGCGGCTGGGGCGCCCACGGAGGCGGCGCCTTCTCCGGGAAGGACCCCACCAAGGTCGACCGCTCCGCCGCCTACGCGGGCCGCTGGGTCGCCAAGTCCGTCGTCGCCGCGGGCCTCGCCGACCGCTGCCTCGTCCAGGTCTCGTACGGCATCGGCATCGCCGAGCCGCTCTCCATCTTTGTTGATACCTACGGCACGGGCGCCAAGTCTGACGCCGAGATCACCGATATCGTCAAGGCCAACTTTGATCTCCGCCCGGGCCATATCATCCGCGAGCTCGACCTGCTCCGCCCCATCTACTCGAAGACCGCCGCCTACGGACACTTTGGACGCGACGACTCCGACTTCACCTGGGAGAAACCCAAGACGCTCAAGTTTTAGAGGCTTGCCGCCGTTTCCTTTTTCTCATGCAGGCTCTACGGTTTTTTTTGTCGTTTTGCTCGCGCTTTTGCTTGCTAAAAGTCTTATCCCGGGCGTGTAGCCTGCCCGCGTGATTCTCGAAGAGAGCCTGTTTTCCCCTTTTGTCCCTGTCCACCCCCGTTTTTCTGTCGTCGCCTTTCTCGAAAAAGTAAAAAGACTGTCGACATCTACTACTACATCTTGTTCATTTCTTTTTGTTTTTTTTTGCTTCCCGCGCTAGCTAGGGCTGCGCTCGTGCGAGGACTGGGGTGCGCTGTGCACAGCCCTGCTCCGCCCCGTCAATAGATGCTTCTCTCGCAAAGATGCAAGTCCGTCGGTATCATTGCTGCATTGTACAATGCTCTAGCTGGTCTACACTGCTATACAGTAATACGTACAAATTCTGCAGTCGCGCATGGTGCATGTGCGACGCTTCGGAGGTCAGCGAGAGACTTGGCAGAGACGGTGGGCTCGGCGCGCGTCGCTCTGGTGACACGGCTGTGCGGAAGGGGTGCGGCGTATGTCGCGGTGCTCGGCTCCTCGCAAGCTGCACGAATGAGGCAACAACAACAACAACAAAAAAATCACTACTGCCCGTCGAGGGGTAATGCAATGTTTACAACTCTTCTTCATGATGCGCTTCGTCGCATGGAAGAGGCGATGCGCTCGAGCATATATATATACAACATACACAACATAGACAGCCGTGCTGTCGCTGCCGCTGAGGCACGCGGAGGGGGGGGGGGGGGGGGTGCGCACAAACCACAAACTATGGTTTGGCGACGTCTAGGTAGTCGTCGTCGCGCGCCTTGGCAGAGCCAAGAATGGCCATGACCGGTTGCGGCTTGAGGACGGCGTCCATGTACTCGACCGACTGCGTCTCCATTTCGGGCTGCAATGCTAGGCTTGCGACTGTCGCTACCTCGTCTTCTCGTTTCCGCTTTTTGGAGGATGCCCGCGAGCCCGACTTGCGCCTCGCCGCGTCTTGATTTCGTCGTCCGGCAGAAGTCTCCTTCTGTCTAGCAGATTTCAACTTGCGCCCCGCCTCTGACTTTCTCCTCTTCTTCTCATGTTCAAAATCGGGATCCTCCTCAAGCTCTCGCTTCCGCTGCTGCTGTTCCGATCGCTTGACAGGCTTTCTTCGCCTTTCTTTCTGCTGTATTGTCGGTGGCGCACGAGAGGCGGCCAGCTTCAAATTCAACTTCAACCGAAGCCCAGAGCTCCGAAGCGGCGTTTCCCACGTCCGAAGAAAACCTCTGTATCTACGCAAAAGTTTTTCGGTGCTCGTCTGTACACCAGCCATATCTTCCAGGCGAGAGAGAAGATCCCCAAGAAGCACAGGATCATGCCTCCTGACCAGCACAGGCTTGTGTCCTGCTCGTCGGCAGCGAGAACTAAACTTGCGCCCAAAATGAGATACACATCGTGCCTCACGGTTGTCGGGGCAACTGCCGCAGATCTCAGCGTAAAAATGACAAGCGTGCTTGCATATGCTACACACTACCCCAGCACCAGGTCCAAACTCGGGTCCCAGTTGATTGTTCTTGACAAGCCCATCCACGTCGTTCAACATGGCGATCCGACAGTTGCTCGACTGAGCGTATTCCCTCAGCCTCTTTTCCCCCTCTTCCATCACTGCGCCAAGCTCGCCGGCAAGGATGCGAGCATCGCTCCTTGCGCGTGGCGGTATTTTCTCTATGTTCGTAGTAGCCAGGTGCGCATCTCGTAGCGACTTGGCCTCATGAAACAGGAGGTACTCGTATGGCACAATCAAAGTATAGGCCCCTCGGCGAGCACAGACGGACGCTTGTCGGCCGACTGGGAACCATCCTGGGTTGGCAAAATTCACAGCCTCGGCGATATTGAAACCGCAGTTGAATCCAGCATGATAAGCACGAGGTGCTGTCAATACAAAGGAACCTGGCTTGTGCCGAATACGATAGCATTCAATCCCTCGGCTTTTCAGTTCCCTCGGATCAAAGATGGTTGTCTTGCACATCAGAGATCTCTGTGCAGAAGGCTGGTCCTTGGCCAGCCGATCACTGAAAATATTCTCGGCAGCATATGTCTCGAAGGCCTCTGCGTATTTCGGAGGTATAGCGTACCAAATCTTGTCAGCGCTTCCGCGGTGAAGGTAGGAAACTGAATTCAAAAAGGCATCCTCGGTGTGCCAACAAAATCGCGTAAACATGTGACCGACGTAGAACATTGAGTGGTTCACTCCCGGCATACGCGGCATGTGACGCAAAAGACCTTTCATGTTGAGATTGCCGACATGGCACTTGGGGCCGGGAAAGTCGGCAAAAGAGGTTTCTACTTTTCGCTTCCGTTTCTTGCATCGCTGTGCAGAGGGCTTTCCATTATTCGAACGCCTTCTCTCATCATCATCGATGATGTCTTCTGGTTTGGCTGGGGCGCTAGTCACAGTAGCTTCAGCCTTGGAGGCTTCCTTCTTGCCTCCGGTTACAGGGCGCTTCTCTTTTTTAACCAGACGACCGGTATCATCCATGCCGTACCATTCCACATACGACTCGCCCTTGTATGCCCCTTCCGCCTCTACGTCAACACCGTAATTCACTGCTATTGGCTTCCCATTAACGCCCTTGTGTAGAATCTCCCAGAAGAAGCCTTCCAACACATCTGGGTTCCGTGTCCAATCCTCGTCTGCTTTCTCTTCAATAAGACGCAGCACGTCCTTGTTCACACGCTTGTCATGAACCAGAGCCTTTCGCATACGCTCACTGAACGTCATCGCCTTGCTTTCGTATGCTCGCAGTGATATCGGCTTTGGCGAGTCCGGGAATGTAGGATACTCCAATAAACGACCACATTCATCCTGAGCCCACTTGCGGAGGCTGACGTGATCGCGACTCGGCTTTTTTGCTCGTTTCAAGGGGCGAGGATTTTCCCATGTGAGGTCCTCCACTAGCCCGTGCTCAGACTTTTTGTTCTGCTCTTCTACTGCAGCTGATACTGAAGGCGTTGCATTGTTGGCGTGCGGCTTAACGTTGAATGCTGTATCCGCCTTGACCACTGCATCTGCAATGCCGGACGCGCTGCTAGAAGTGGCACCTGGGGCAACAGACGTCTCGAGCTGGGGCTCTGTGGTGCATAGCTCGCTAGATTCACGATACAGCATAGTCCCAGGGTCGCTTTCACGTGAACATGAGCGAGGACGACTTTTCGCTTCATTCTCTCCACGAGAAGGCCTTTCGCCGGCAGAGGCTGCAACAGCTTTGGAAACTACGCGCTCCGTCTCGCTCCCCTTCCCTGCAATGGGTAGAGCATCAACACTCATTGACTTTTCGTTGCTGTGCACTACCTTCGGTTGCGGGGCCACAGCGACTGCTGCAATGCCGTTTGTAGAACTGCGGATGTCGTTTTCATCTGCAGCCATGTGGGGTTTGCGTGGTAGAGGTGGTCCCACCGATGCGGTAGAAGTGACCACACTAATCGTGGCAACACTTGCCGTCATGGGACGGGCTGTACCACCACCCTCTGGATTTCTCTTTGTGGTATCGTCTGGTAGCCCTTGTTGTGGACTTGGTGCACCACTTGCCACCTGTTGCGCAGCATTAAAGGCGTCGCTTTGTTCACGAGTCAAGGCAGTTGACGGAACGATTTGCGCTGCCGGCAGCGCGGAGGATGCGCTTGCTGCTAAGATATCCATTGAGGAAGGAGCTTTCTGCGCGGGAGACATGCGACCTTCCGTTCTCTGTGGCTTCGGGATAAGCCCTGTCGGGGCAGGTGGCATTTCCATGCTTGTCAATGCCTGTTGAGGGGCATGCATAGAGCCAACGACGCTTTGTTTCTCTGGTGCCGTGACGGGCTCATGGTTCAGGATAGAGTTTAGACTGCCGCGCTTAAACGAATTTGGAATTGTTTCTTCGTTGCTTGCGCATTTTTGGGGAGCCGCTTCGGACGAAGGGGTGCCATGGTCTCCTGGATTACTGCGAAGCACATCCGGAGAGCCGTAGTCCGGCTGCGAGACAGCGACAGAAGTTGCAGTGCTATTCGGGATCACGCGCTGATTGTCTGTCCTGGAAGGAGTTTGTGGTTCGTTCAAGTATCTTCTTGCCTCGGACAGGTACCCGTGTACTGGAAAACTTGAAGGCTGCACGGAACGCGTAGCTCGACTTACTGGGGCGGAAGCCAATTCGCTGCTTATCGGAAGCCGCCCAATAACCATTCCATGTTGCTGACGAAGGAAATTGCGCTGCTCTTCACCAAGGCGATGGGCAGCGTTGCCGAGTGTGTTTCGAGGGTCTGCATTCGTGTTCATAGCATTTGAATGCATGCTAGTGTGCAGCATCCTTGATACGCCCGGCTGCGGCTGCAGCGTCCCCGTCCATTGCGCCGCATGTATCTTCGAGGCAGGAAAACTCTGAGTCATTCCGCCGCCGACAGTCGAGTGTACAGCAGGAACGATCGTTTCATAATTCGAAATACTTTGCGTTGGCATGGTGCGTTGTAAGGAAGGCGTCGACGCAGCCCGAGAGCCGGGAAGTATTAGCACGGGAGTTGGCTTCGAATGCCACGAGGGGACTGCATGATTTGTCTGAGAAACTGCAGCGGCCTGGCCGACTGGCGTAGGATTTGGGGATGTGACAGGCAGTGGTCGCGCGAAGGAATGTGCTGCTCCTGAATATGGACCAGACTGTATCGCCTTTCCAGATAGCTCGACGTTCAAAGGTGACGTTCGGCTCTCACCCGGCATGTTCACTCTTGCGGTCAGGCAAATTGTGGGATTCTCATCCTTACGTGGCCCCATTGGCATGCTTCGAACGCCCGTCTGAAAAGACTTTTGTGCGTTTGAAAGAGCGCCTTCCGTGGCGTGTTTTGGCACGGAATTCTGTGATCGCTGGGTGCAATCAAAGGCAGCGTCAGGCTTGCGGAGCCCTGGGGATTGTGGTCGTTGGTTGTAGTCAAAGGCGGCGTCAGGCTTGCGGAGCCCTGGTGACTCCCTCTTCGATTGTGACTCTTTCCTGGGCACCGGGGGTAACCCGTTGACGACAGCTGGGAGTCCGCGTTTGATTGTTGGTGGCTGAGGGACGGGCGCGTTCGGGAAAACGCCTTGGCTCAGCCCAGACGCCGTTTGAGGAATGTTGGGTGTGGAACGGGGGACGAGCGGCAAGTTGGGTCCCGTTCGCATCTGCTGAACATTCGGCGGCTCTTGACTAGGACGTTGCTGTGGTAGTTGCGAGACTGTAGATGGTGACGGTATTTGTAGGTGCATTCGTAAGGAAAGCGGATGCCGCGAGGGGAGTTGATGTGGTACAGGAATGGAGCTGGCAATGGGGGCGTGGGACTGCGGAGCAACAACTTGGGTGGGGATGTCTTGCCCTGCCGTTTGGAGTTGCGTCTTGGGAGGGAGCGCAGGCTGCAGCTGTGGCGTGGTCTGCCGACTCTCGTCTGCGGCGGTAGTAACACTTGGCTGCGCGGGTACCTCGACTTGTGTCGTAACGGGCGTGGCTGCGTCTGTTGTGCCAGAACCGGCACTGGCCGCCACAGGGGGCCGAGCGGCAGTTGGTGTGTGCAGCGAGTTGGGGGTCACGGAGGTCGGTGGCTCCGCAGAGGTAGCAACAGACTGGCCGACGGGGCCATCGTCTGAGGGATGGTTGACGAGGTCGATAACGGCGTCGCCAGGGGACACGACAACGAGGGCATCGTCCGCGTCGTGATCGTCGGCGTAATTGACGGGGTGTCTTCTCCGGGCATGCGCGGCGGCCCTCCCCCTCTTCGGGGTTTTTCTAACGACGACGACGACATCCTCGTCGTCGTCCAATTGGGCCTGCAGGCGCTGGCGCTTGTTGTCGGGGGGGAGTGCGGGCATGTCGTCGGGGTCTGGCGGGGCGGTGTCGACGAAGGGGGCCTCGGGGAGGGACTGGTTCTTGACGAAGAAGCGGGAGTCCCTGCTCATGCGGAGCGGGGGGTGCACCCATGCGGCGGGCGGGTCGATTCTGACGGCGCCGTAGCGCTCGACCATGGGGCCGACGTTGGCGATGAGCTCGACAAAGTCGTTCATCTCGGCAAGCGTAGCCGTGTACGCCTTCGCGTCGGGGATCGCGCCGGGAATTCGGGCTCCCTGCATGGTCGCAATTCAACGCGGGAAACACCGACACTCACGCCGAAGGTAAAGGTACTCTGGCAGCAGGGGGGGGAGAAAAGTTTTTCGTTTATGTGTGGCGACTTTATGCACAGCGCATGTCATGCGGCAGAATATAAGTGCCCCCTGACACGCTGCAAATTTTCAAAATTCTCACACTCCACCCCACTCGCGCCCGCGTCATACACCGGCAGGCGTCCGTCTCTGCCGCCCCGACACTCGCCCACGCCGCCGCCCCACGCGGCGGAGCCCCAGCCCCACGCGCCCGAGCCCCAGCCGTTGCGGAACCTGGACGCGCAGACGAGCAAGCGCTCCGCCTGCGCGACGGCGACGGCGTAGCCGGC
>NW_005178873.1:390586-391659 GCF_000350225.1 Chondrus crispus
GCAGCAGCGCCGCGCGCAGGACGTGCAGGCACAGGCACAGGCACAGGCATAGACTGCACAAGCGGCTGCGGCTGCGGCAGGCGCGCGCGCGCGCATGCGCGCGGGGCGCGACGACGGGCATCGCTGGCGAGAAGCAGGCGCGGGACGGTGGGCGCGCGCGGCGCGCGAGATGCTCGGCAGGCCGGACGACGAACAGTGAGAACGGCTGGACACTCGGCAGGCGCGGGCGGCTGGCATCGAAGGCAGTGCGGTGCGGGGGATGGGGCGGGCCAGAGGGAGGTTTGTTCTGTGCGTGGGCTGTACTGGCTGGCCCGAGGTGCGCAAGATGTGTGTGCGATGCGGATCGCGTGGGGGGGGGCTGCTGGCAGGGAAGGAAGCGTAGACGTTGTATTCGGTGTGGGTCTGGGCGTGAGGGAGGTTCGACGGGTAGCGAGAAGCGGAGTACCATACTACGGGGATTCAGTCGGTAGCAGCGTGCGCTGGGGTGTGGGGCCGCTCACAGGTGTTGTGCGTTGACGCGTAGAGCGCGGGCTAGACCGCACGGCGCAGCGTGGTACGCGCATGGCAGCGTCTAGCGGTGGCGGCGCGGCGGGCAGGCGCTCACAGGCAGGTGATGTGGCAGGTGAGGCGCGACGAGGACGGCAGCGCGAGGGTGTGCGCGGCTGGCAGTGGCGTGTGATGTTCGGCAGCGCGCGCGCGGAGGAGGAAGGGGGCGAACGGTTCGACTGCGGGGATGATGTGATGAATAAACGATGCGCGCTTCGCAGTGGGCCGAAGAGGAAACAGGACTCGAACCGTTGCCGCGTTTGCCGCGTTGCCGCGCGCGCGTTTCCGGGAAGGGAAAGGACAGGCTGTGCTCGGGCGGGGTGGCGTGGCTGGTTTTCAACGCGCGCCCGCCGGGCTTGTTAAGCGGCACGCCCTCCGTGCAGGCACGCGAAGACGGGCTCTGGATGCGGCGAGGAGGCGGGTTGGCTGGGGGGCGGGGGGGGGGGGCGCAAAACCAAAGGGTCCCAAAACCAGGCTGCGGGAAACCGCCACCTGGTTTCCCCGGGATGGAGGGGACCCGGTGCCCA
>NW_005178873.1:392420-424754 GCF_000350225.1 Chondrus crispus
CGCCTCGCCGCCGCCGTGCGCGCCCACGCCGCCGCCGGAGACCTCGCCCGCGCCTTCGCCGCCGTCAAGCACGCCCGCCCCGACGACGTCGGCCCACCCGCTCTCCTCGAACTGCTCGCAGCCGTCACCAACGCCGGCCAGGTCAAGCGCGCGGCATACGTCCTGCACGTCCTGTTTCCGCGCTATTCTGTCCCGCCCGCCCGAGACGCTTTCGTCATGTATGTCGACGCGTGTGGAAAGGTCGGCAATTGGACAAAGGCCGTGGACGCCCTCGCCGTCCACGCGTTTGACCGCCTGCGCAACGACGGGAAGACTGTCGTGTATGAGCGGGTCGTCGACGCGTGCGTTAGGTGCGGCGAGTTGGAGACGGCGGAGAGCCTGGTCGCTAGGATGAGGAAGGAGGCTGTGCCGCGGTCAGAGCAGATCTATGTTAGCTTGGTGAATGGCGCCGCGAAGGCCTCTCCGGTGGACCGTAGTCTGCGCATTCTCGACGCCATGAGGCGGGACGGCTTTGTGCCGCATAATATCCGCATGTACAACGCCCTCATACACGGTTGCTCGCATGGAGGGAGGCTACGCGATGCGATGCGCTTGTATGACACTATCGAGAGGGAGGGCATGCGCCCGAACTTGGACACGTTTAACGCACTCCTGGCGTGCTGCGCCCGCGCCTCAGACCCGGTGCAAGCCTTCGAGATGCTGAGGAGGATGCGCGAGGAAGCGGCGATCACACCGAACGCGAAGACGTATAACTGGGTCGTTGTCGCGTGTGCGAGGGTTGGCGATGTCACGAGCGCGTTCAGGGTCGCGCGCTTGATGCGTGATGACGGTATTCGCTTGAACGTTGTTACTAACAACAACCTCATCGAGGCCTGCTGCAATGCCGGAAGACTGGAGCGCGCCTTCGTGCTGGTCAGGACCATGATCCAGGAGGAGAGGGTCCGCCCAAACTCGCATACGTACAACACCTTGATCCGAGGCTGTGGCAGGTGGGGGCAGCTGGACGCCGCCTTGCGCATGCTCAACTCCATGCGCTCGGCGGGCGTCTGTCCGACCGTCATCACCTACTCCGTTGCGGTCGACGCCTGCGCCAAGGCGGGGGGCGCCGTCGCTCTGCAGCGCGCTTTCGAACTCGTCGACGAGATGCAGGAGAACGGGCTGGAACCCAACGTCGTCACGTACAACTCCCTCATCCATGCCTGCGCCAAGGCGAAGGACGCGGACAAGGCCTTCGCCGTCTTGGCACGCATGCGCGAAGAGCAGGTGAGACCGGACACCGTCACGCTGTGCTCGCTTGTTGACGCCTGCGGTCGCGCCGGACAGGTCGCGCGCGCTTTTCGAGTCATAGAGCAGCTGCCGGGGGAGTGCCCTTCCGTGCACAGGCCGACTGTTCCTGTGTACAACGCCCTCATCAATGGCTGCGTACGGGCTGGCGACATCGACGGCATGGACATGGCATTGCGGAACATGACGCGGTATCAACTTCGCCCCAACGTCGTGACCTTCTCTACTGTCATCTCGGCGTATGCTGCTTCTGGGGACCTGGACAAGACGGGCGCCGTTTTGCGGGACATGAAGAGCGCGGGATACCATCCTAATCAGCTCACGTTTACTTCGATCATCGCAGCTTACGGGCATCAAGGTAGGATCACATCCGCGATGGAGATGTTCGAGGAGGCCAAACGGTCATGTGGAGAGCCTGATGAGGAGTTGTACACCTCTGCGATCGTAGCAGCGATTGTGGGAGGTTGTGTCAACCTCGCGTTGAAGTTGGAAAAGGAAATGAAACGCGCTGGTTACGTGCTCCCGTCCGTGCTCAACGGGATGATGCGACGTGTGGGTGATGTCGAGCGCAGTGGAACGGAACTGCGAAATATACTCAGGGCGATGGAGGCCTTGAAGATATGTCCCCAGCGAGCAGCTTTAGAGTCATTGATAGCTGCATACGCCAAAGACGGTGACGTGGCAGCTGCATTTGAGGTCCTGCCAGATATGGAACGCCATGGCTGTCCCCCCAACCTGCAGACGTACAAAAAGCTTATCCAAGCTTGCGCCGATAGCGGCAGCGCAGCTGATGTTGAGAGAGCGCGATCGCTTTTCATGAACCTACGGTCCCGCATTCCAGACGACGACTATCGACTGCATTCCTACAGCTGGGTAGAGCTCTATGAGGCCATGGTGAGAGCGGCGGGCGGCGACGACGAGTTGCAAACTTCGCTGCTTCAGCGAATGGCGAGCGACTGCGGACCGGCCAAGGCGCAAGACCTTGCCAGTCGCCTTGTCTCAACTGGAAAACGGGCTAGCGAGGAACTGATGCAACCCTCATGATATCAGGTGTTTATTGCAGGTCAACGGTTGGGAGAGGTGAGTCGGATGGTACGTAGTCGGATGGTACATATAGAATAGCGTTGGCGTTGCTTAAGAATGGTGGATGCCAACCGTATTTAAGAGAAAAAAAAAAGAGAAAAGTGCGGTTCATTTACAGTCGTCCAGTGCAAACACTCATGCGTTGGTCTGAGAGTTCCATCGAAAAGCGGATCTCTGCGAAAGTCACTTGCGCCCGTCGGAGTCATGCAGTAACCCGTAAACTTCCCCCGTCTTCTATTCTTCTACAAACTGTTCTTTCTGTCCGTCGAGAATGAGCTGTGCTAAAAAAAAAAACCTTCCCATGTGCCCACACTTTTCCCCTTCCAATTCAGGCACGCAATTGAAACGATGTACAAGCGAAGAGGGTATGGATCGCTGCACCGTGACAAGAAGCCCTTGAGAGCACACTCCACCTAGGTCCGCGTTAGAAACCGTAGTCGGGAGGAGCCACTGGATTAATGGACGGCATGAGTGATGGGTAGTTCAGGTTGTCTGTACTATATACATTGACCATTGCATCGAGGTCATCGCACGGGAGCTGATGGTCAATATCTTCCGATGCACTTGTGGAGTTGCCGAATGCTGCCGCGTCGGATGCTGCCGCGTCGGATGAAGCGTGATTTACGACGCTGAGGTCCTCGTTATGGCCGGGTATAGGTAGGATGCCGACATCTTCATATCCGGGAAGTATGACTCCAAATTCAGGAAGTGGCGGCTCGTCAATCCCAAAATCATTGCTCCCAAGCCCAAACAGAAAGGGAGGTAGAGGGCCGCAATTAGGAGACACGGAAGGCTCGCTTTTGTGACGCTTGTGAAGAGAACGATGTGTGGGGCTGTCGGCATCGTTTAATCGACGTCTCCGAGAGAAACTCGGGCTCTCTGTGGTACTCTTGAGCTGATCAGGACAGCCGAATAATACTGTTGTCGGGGACTCCGATTCAATATCGTAATCAGTTTCTTGATCGTACTGAACCAAGTCATCTCCATCTGCAGTCGTCGAATGTGGCTTTTCATCGGCGCCGAAGCTCCCGTTTTCGGGCAGCGCATCAATGTTCCGAGGGGACACGGCACGCCCCCCAGAGGAAAAAACTGAAGACAGTTCCTGGAGTTCAATGTCTGTTCGCTCTACGTACAATTCTGATTGCGGGTGAGATTGCTTGTGAGTCCTTTTCGAAAGCAAACGGTTGCGACTAAGCTCGTCCATGGCATCGTGCTTGTCTTTCGAATCTTGAATGAACATGCCTCCCGTGACGGCCGACGATAAACTCGCAAAACTGCCTCTCTTTGTCTCGTGGTCCGCAATAGCCCCCACATATCTTTTTGACGTGCCTCTCAAGGTAATATTTCGAGATAAGTAGTCCTTCCCATGTCTCGATGCTTTTGACGAGGACACGTTATGGGTATCATACATCACATCCTTCCAGGGGTTTGATGTCGGGGAGTGGGTGTCTTTCACTGAATTCGACGTGTGTTCTGCTGCTTTTGTGACATCCGAATGTGATGTCGCGGATGTACGCTCGGAAAGTGTAGTTTTCCGGTTTGTCGGCACGTGCATAAGACCTCTCCCATCTGGACGAATCTTCCTTTTGATTGTTGAGTTCCAGTGATTCTTGATAGCATTGTCAGTTCGACCTGGCAAGTGCCTCGCAATCTCCGACCATCGATTGCCATGCGTTCTGTGCAAGTCAACCAGCGTCTCGTCTTCGGCAACGCTCCACGCCCCCTTCTTGATATCCGGATTGAGATGATTCAACCATCTTTCTCGACATTGCTTCCCTGAGCGACTTGTCATGCGAGTCGCTAAGCTCGTCCAGTTGCGAGGTCCGTGGGCATTGACGAGGCTGATGAGCATGGCGTCCTCATCTTTCGTCCACGGTCCTCTTGCAAAGCTATCATTGTCGGATGAACGACCCATATCCCGTCGGGTGATACAGGTCTATGAACTGACGGGACATGCAAAGTACTCCTCCTGACACTCGCAGCGTTGAAGCGGAGTGGATACCCAGACCAGAGTCCAAGAATCACGGTCGCAACAGAGGGAGGAGAGAGGGACGACAGAGAGAAAGCGGAGAGCGTGTAGTTCCGAAAACCTCCCTCCACTTTGGGTCGCACTATCTACATGAAGCACAAGGTGAAACATGAAATGCCGGTTAGTTATGACGTTGTACATCAAACTATGAGGTTGTGATAGACCTCTCCGGGATGGGGCGAATGTGTAAACTATTGGAGGGTTTGGACGGGACCTGTCGAGAGGCCCATGACATTAGAGTGGTGGGCCTTAAACTATAGGGCGTGTGCCAGACATCGGTGGAAACGAGTGAGAAAAAAAGCAGTGGTGGGGTGATGCGGGCAATGCAGGATAAGAATTGCGATAGGCGGAGCTGCCCAGCTATGATACAGTAGATGGGCAAGGGGTGCAGGCGGGGGAGGAGATGGCAGTCACCCGAGTTTGACAGTGAGCCAATACGAGTGCGTAGAGGGCCCAAATGAACACAACTTACAGCTTATAGACAGGGCATATCACTGAGTAGTTATAACGCCATTCCGAGGGCTCCAGCATGTGTCGAAAGGAGTTTTCTTGTAAGGAAATAGGAGTGGCCCGCAAGGAATGGCAGCAGCGTATCGAAGAAAATAGAAATTCAATATGTTATAATTTGAACGACTTGAGTTGACCAAAAGCAGGGTGCTTGTTTTTCGGGACATGTCGGGACGGCCGACGGGAAAGGGCTGGGGTTGGAATGTCACCAGAGAATAAGGGAGTTTGGATGCTGGAGGATAAAGCGCAGGGGGATTGTGGAATGGCCGGGAATGCGTTGTTGGGCAGTCGGAGAGGATTTGTATATGAAGACGAGTGGAAGACGACGCAAGAAATGAATGGATGACTTCTTTACTTGGTTGTCATTGCTACTCTTGGAAAGAGTACGGAAAGAGCAGGTTAGTTGAGAGAAAATCGGTAAATGAAGCGTGCAGTTTGGGGTATGGTGCGAAAGGAGAGTGTCGGGGGTTGGTAGCCCTGGTAGGGGAAAAACATGTTGCATGATTGTATTGTACGCTGGCGGCAGGGATGGTATCAATTGGTGGAGGCGTAGCACAATTCCCAGATTCTCGAGATCTGAGGTGTGGACAGACATGCAGAGGCGACTGTGATGGGTTACCTTTGGCCCACTCGCTGCGGCCTGTGCTCGGGGCATGGCAAGCGCGGCACATCCACCCTTAAATTTCTTCAACAAAATCACACTTCTCCGGGCCATCGCAATGTCACTGGGCCCAATCAAAGTTCGAGATATTTTAGGTGCAGTACAACATGCGCCGTGTGCATCCATTGTCTCTGCTACACCTCTTGCTCTCCGCCCATCCACTCCCCTACTCCACTAAATTCATTCAACACTAAGCACACCATCCCCCGCCCGTATTGCATCCCGGTATTGCATCCCTGTCTAACGCCAGCCAAATCAATACCTGTATGCACTTCCTGCACATTCCCTTTTAACTTTTAACCTTCAATCCAAATCTTCAATACTTTGCTATTCGGCTTTCGTGCATGACCTTGCATATTCACCCTGGCCCGTTAGCAAACCTGATGCTGACCAATATTCTCTACACAACACAATGTCCCAGTCTCGCTGCAGTCTCGCTGTTTGCCCCGAGCATCTGCACCCGCGTCATAGAATCTATCCTATCAACAACCCACTGCCACGTCGGGTAGACCCCCCGGCCTAGCCCCCTTCATCAACGCATCTCCTGAACGCGTGTACATTAATAGTACCTTTCATATTTGTCTGCGAAAGCATCTCTCCATCATGCGACATCTAACCGGCATACAGTGGCTTGCAGACTATTCCGTCTACACATTTGTTCAATCCCAGTAGACACGTGCTGGCCTACATTTTCCACGTCGTCGCACCTGCATAGTGACAAAGACAGATACACCGCCCACCCCGCAATACTGTCCCGACTGCGCAGCAAAAGCATCTGTGCATTCAGCAGGGATTCCCGCTATAAACAACAGCATTCCAATTCTCGCCCCCCAGTGCTTGTTTCTCGCAGAAAGGCAACACTGCTATGAGGAAGCAAAGGAGTAATGGGTCTTCGTGGCAATCATTACTCGTTTGCTTTCTGGTTTGAAACATTCGTCAAGGTGCACATATGCGCCAGATCGCTAGCCTTTTATTTTCCATAATCCCATTGATCGAACGCTCCATAATTTTTGAAAACAACTCGGGTGCGCTGGCAACTTGCTGCACCCCATGCGCCAAAAGTGAGTGGGATGCCACAGCGGTCTATGCCGCAGCGCCCTCGCTTCCCATTGTATAATCAGGGCGTCTTCTACCTGGCTTAGTCTCTATTTTTGTGGGAAGCTAGGAAAACACCAACTGTTCATGACTTTCCTCATCCAGAATATCACATTATAAACACCAACCGCGACAGAACTATCTACCCATGATTCCCTAAGAACTGGAACTGGGACTCGAGGTGTTAATATAAAGGCCGCTGGAGCTCCCGTGCTACAGACAGCGATGCGAGGAGACATGGGTAGAACAGCGACTTTTCCGTCCTAAAGACCTGGTCTTGTCCCATCGTCCCGCAAGCGCGGTTTGTGTTCGGAATATTTCCGACCGGAAAGCGGTAAGGGCTGTTAGCGCACGTAGATTAGTGACTATTTCTTCTATTTCAAAAATTCAATACGTCACCCATTTTGTGTGGATAGAGAGCGGTCCCTGGCTTCCACTTGCAAACCTGTGAGTATAGATTGCGATCTCTGAAAAGAATCAAGGTAATGACCAAAGCGACTCATCTTGTCAAGCCTGCACCACAGCTTGTGGTAATCTTCTTCACATGATGGAAACTTCCCAATAGATCAGCGGCATGCTGCACGGCATCAGTGTAAGAATTTGCTTCATGGGTGGACGCAGACCCGCCAGCCCACTCTTTTTCCCAGGAAAAACAGCGTATAAGTCGTTCTTGTGCGCAAGAATAGTGCCCTTTCCACCCATGCAAGCGTTTACACCGCATGCCGCTCAGTTGGGCTTCATTACTGGCTCCCACACAAGAAAGTCCAGTGCTCCACTCTTCGACGCGGGAAAGAAACATGTGGGCCGAAAAAGTTTCAGTACGCGCTGCAGTATAACTTCGCAGAAATGAAGCCTGATCCATACAACGAAATAACATATGGAATCAATTCCGTGGAAGCGATTAATAGTTGGCACGCGGACACGTGCTTCGCAGTTAGCATATGAGGGCGGCAGCTATAGCAAAGTGACACCAGCCTTTGTGAGAGCATCTCGCGACCACTTGGGATATGCCTTATCAGGATACAAATCGAGCATAAAGTTCTGCACAAACTGCTCAAACGTGCCGTCTATTATTGCTTGGCGGGCGCGCTTCATAAGGGTTGTCAAGTAAGCAATGTTATGCAACGTCAACAGTTGGGCGCCAACCGAGGCGTCCACAGGGGCGAGAAAGTGCAAATAACTCCTCGAATAGTTGCGACAAGTGTGGCACTGACAGCCGACCTGGACCGGGCGGCAATCCGTGGCCATGCTCGCGTGACGAATCTTGAGCAGTCCGGACGGGACGAGGGCGGTGCCGAAGCGAGCTGTACGGGCCGGGTAGACGCAGTCGAACATATCGGCGCCTAAGGCGACGCAGACGACGAGGTCCTCCGGGTAGCCGACGCCCATGCAGTAGCGCGGCTTGCGCGGGGGAAGGATGTCGGTGCATTGGTCGACGACCTTCCAGAAGACGTCCTTTTCCTCGCCGCCGGACAGGCCGCCGATAGCGTAGCCCGGCAAGTCGGTCTCGACGAGGCCCTTGCAGCAGAGCTCGCGGAGGCGGTGGTCCAGGCCGCCCTGGACGATGCCGAAGAGGTTCTGGTCCGTAGGGCGGGCGTGGGCGTTGATGCAGCGTCGGATCCATCGCAGGGTGCGGTGGCAGGCGTCCTCCACGCGCGGGCCGACGGTGGTGCTCGGCACGACGTCGTCCAGGGCCATGATGACGTCGGCGCCGATGTGGTTCTGGATGTGGATGCTCTTCTCCGGGGTGAGCAGCATCTCCGTGCCGTCGACCGGGCTCTGGAAGTGGACGCCCTGCTCGGTGACGGTGGAGAACTTGAGCAGCGAGACCATCTGGAAGCCGCCCGAGTCGGTCAGGATGGCGCGCGGCCAGTTCATGAAGCGGTGCACGCCGCCCATGTCGCGCACGACGTCGCCGCCGGGGCGCAGGGCGAGGTGGTACGTGTTCGCCAGGACGAGCTGGGCGTCGACGGTCGGGTGCAGCAGCTGGTCCGGGTGCAGCCCCTTGATGGCGGCTTGCGTCCCCACCGGCATGAACATCGGGGTGAGCGCGCTGTGGTGCGGGAGATGCAACGTGCTCGCGCGGGCTTTGTTCCAGGTGGCGTGGATCTCGAGGCGCAGCGCGGGGGAGGACGGGCCGCCGTAGCACGGCGGCGGTGGCTCGACGGCCATAAAGAGGAAGAGGGAGAGGGAGAGGGAGAGGAGAGGGGGCGGGCCGTGAGGCTGACTGTTCGTTTGAACGAGGTGATTAGAAGGATGTAGATCGGGGGGGGGTATCATGAGAACTCATGAGAACGGCGATGATGAATTGTACAGTACACAGTGTACTGTACAGGGGTCACCCGTTGACAACTCGACTTTACAGTACCAGCACGGTACACTGTACCGGCCTTGAACGGTACCCCATGGCGAGTCCTCCTGCCTGGTAATACAGCACGAGACTCGGAGTTACTAAAATCGTATGCGGGCCCGGCAGTCCTCGAGAGTATGTACACGGGTCCACGTGTGCACCTTGCCACGTCACCGAGAAAAATTCCCTGACTTGGCGTTGCTTACATCATCAAGTCGCG
This sequence comes from Chondrus crispus, assembly GCF_000350225.1. Classification (NCBI taxonomy): domain Eukaryota; phylum Rhodophyta; class Florideophyceae; order Gigartinales; family Gigartinaceae; genus Chondrus; species Chondrus crispus. The sequence goes on from NW_005178873.1 coordinate 401,650, forward strand.
CTTACACTGAGCCGTCTTGGCTCCCGCAAGCCGAAAGAGTGGCTCACGCGACGCCTGCCTCGCCTTCCCGAACGGGCACCGCGTTTGGCATGCAAGCGCCCAATCACCGCGCTTGCGCATCGAGTCCCCTTGTTCAACAACCCGGTTGACGTCAGCAGCCAACCCACACCTCCACCCATCCCCCCCCCCCGCCACACCGCCCCCTGCTTCCGCTTCAGGCACAACTTACCGTGTCGCTCGCTGCCCCCTCCCTACTTACCGCCCGCCCCTCCGACCCCCGCCCCTCCGACCGTCGCCCCTCCGATCCGCGCCCCTCCGACCCCGACCGCGCCGCAGCCCAAGCCGAGCCCCTCGCCCCCGTCGCCCCCCCCCCCCGTCGCCCCGTCTGCGCGTGGCACCCCTCCGTCTCTCCGCTTCCCCGCCGTCCGCCGCCGCCTCCCCCGCGCGCCCCGCCCGCCCGCCGCCATGTCGGACATCATGCACACCTCGATATCGCAGCAGACGTTCTCGTCGGCGCCGTCGCTCGACGACGACGACAACATGTCGGTCGCGTCGGACATGTCCGCCGCGTCCAACCTCACGGTCACGCGCACCATCACCCGCCTGGAGGACTTCCCGAGGCACCGCCCGCCGCCCATCGGCACCGTGCTGGAGGAGGAGACCCCGAAGCCCGTCCAGCTGGTCGTCGAGTTCCTGGGCGGCGCCGCCGCCACCTCGGACAACACCCGCGACTACATCGACGCCCTGTACTCGGAGCCCATGGAGGTCTCGGTCGAGTGCCAGTTCCTCCCCAAGATCGACATGTTCTCCAACACAGACCCGTTCGTCGTGCTTCACATGCGCGACACCCCGCGCGACCCGTGGCGACAGCTCGGCAAGACAGAGGCCTTGACTAACTACCACTTCCCCAGGTTTGTCACCAAGTTCGCCTTCACCGCCCTGCCGGACCAGGACATGGACAAGGAGCTGCTGGTCAAGGTTTATGGCAAGGGCAGCATGAAGAAGAGCATCCCGCTCGGCCATGCCATGTGCTCCATCTGGGATGTCGTTTGCGCCCCGGGACAGTGCAAGGTCATGAAGATGGATTCCATCAATCAGAAGAAAGAGACCTGGGTCATTCTCTCGGGCGACACAAAACGCACACAGGGCGCCGACCGCGTCGTTAATATTAATGTCAAGTTTGATAAGTCGGTCAAGCCGAAGGCGAAGACCTTCTTTTTGCTCAACCGCTCACTGAAGAAGGCCCGGTGGACCCCGGTGTACAGGTCGGAGAGCCACGGCAGTCCCAACCGCGAGTTTAAGACCGCTACCACCTCGTTTGCCGATTTGTTCAGAGGGGAGGAGAGCAAACCCATGCGCCTCGAGTTTTATCAAAAGCGCTCAGCGATTGATCCTAAGCTTATTGGATTTGTGCAGGTTTCCATTAAACAACTGCACGCGATGGAAGAGGGCAAGGTGTTGCAATGGTGGTCGGGGCAAGGGGGGAGCGCCCCGGGCCTCGTCGTGCTTGCGAAGAAGGAAATTACGGAAGAGTCGATTGACCTATGGTTTGCCGTCACGAATGAATAGAGTTTACGCTGCCTCCGGAGGTTGCATGACGGGAGGCCAGCGTGCCTGTCGATGACGTTTTGAATATGGCTGAGTAGCTTGGTAGTGCAGGTGGTGTCGGTGGTGTATATGGGCGAGCTTATTTGCTTGGTTTTGTGTTGTGTTTTTGTCGTTAAGAATTGCTGACCAGTGTGAGCGGTGACTAGCTGTTGCTGGCGTGCCACTTTTGTTCCTGGTTTGCTTTTGTTTTCACGTAAATGTTTAAGGATAGGTTAGCTATTGCACATAATGTGCATAGCCTGAGCGAGTTTGGTTGCGGGCGGAGTACACGGAGGGGTAGGGAGCGGGTTTATTGTTTATAACGCTTGAAGTCGGGGCTAATCAGAGGATGACGTAAGGCGTTCGGGTAGAGAAAGGCGTTCTTTTTTTGCGGGGAGGGCTTGCGGGGAGGGCATGGTCGTTCCAACCGTGGGAAGCACAGCGCTGCCTAGCACACGAGAACTCGCAGCGGAGGTCGCGGAGGTGCCACGGGTTGTTGTCGTGCCTCGGCTAGATTTCCACGTCGGTGGGGTTTCTATGCATGACGAAGCAGTTCTGCAAAGAATGCGTTTTTAGCACGACTACTGGATTGACTTGGCGATCGGCGACTCGGTATGACACGCGAGCGCCAGCAATTAGTGGCTCACGTCTCCGCTCATTCCAGAGCCGTGTTGCTCATACTCATTCATTCCTTTCCCCTCCTTTCCCCTCCTCCACTCACATCTCAGCCCTCAATTCGATCCATCAAGGAAGGCAGCAACCCCAAAACCTCAGTTCATCCGCCCTATCCCTCACCAACAAAAACATCATCGAAACATCACCGCGCCCCTCCCACCCTCCGTCTTCCCGCTCCCCGACATTGAACTTCAATCCCCTCCTCTCCCACACATCCCCACAACCACAATGCAAGCCCTCATGAAGGAACAGGAAGACGGCGGCCTCAAGCCGCCCACGGGCCTAGAGGGCCTCGACTCAGTGACGCTCACGCGCTTTGTGCTGCACGGACAGCGCAAGCACCACGACGCCTCGGGCGATCTCACCCTCCTTCTCGCCGCGGTCCAGCTGGCCTGCAAAGTCACGGAAACCTGCGTCCGCCGCGCCGGTATCGCAAAGCTCTACGGCCTAGCCGGCTCGGGCAACGTCCAAGGCGAGGACCAGAAGAAGCTTGACATCATCGCCAACGACACCTTCAAAGTCAACATCGAGAGCTCCGAACGCTGCGGCGTCATGGTCTCGGAGGAGGACGAGCTCGCCATCGTGTGTACGAAGAGCTCCATCGACGGCACGACAGGCAAGTACGCCATCGCCTTCGATCCGCTCGATGGCTCGTCCAACATTGACGCCAATGTGTCTATCGGCACCATTTTTTCCATCTTCAAGATCGATGACCCGGATTCCATCACCGACGCCAAGTCGGCCGCCGCCGCCATTTCGCAGCCGGGCCGCCAGATGGTCGCCGCCGGGTACGCCATGTACGGGTCCGCCACCAATTTGGTCATCTCCGTCGGCACCGGCGTGTACGGCTTCACGCTGGACCCGTCACTCGGCGAGTTCGTGCTGACTCATCCCGACATCAAGATCCCGTCGCGCGGCAAGATCTACTCGGTGAATGAGGGAAACGCAAAAAACTGGGATAAGGCGACGACAGAGTACATCCAGTCGCTCAAATACCCGGAGGAGGGCAAGTCAAGCTACTCGTTGCGTTACATTGGCTCTATGGTTGCTGACGTACATCGCACATTATTTTACGGAGGCGTGTTTATTTACCCAGCGGATAAGAAGTCGCCCAACGGCAAGTTGCGCCTGTTGTATGAGGCAGCGCCCATGGCGTTCTTGATGGAGCAAGCAGGAGGAAAGGCGACCACTGGCAAGACGGAAATTCTCGACATTGTACCGGAGGATATTCACCAGCGCGTGCCGGTGTACATGGGGTCGTCGGAAGATATTGCAGACTTTGAAGCTCTTGCGTCCAAGTACGCTTAAAGAGGTCTAGTGATCACGTTTGATGATCCTGGGTAAGGCTTTCACAGACAACGGTAACAAGTGCGAGATTGCGTTATGCGACGTTGAGGTTGTGCGGTGACGCCTGTCTGAGCAGTAGGCGTTGCGAGAGCGTATGTGCTCGACAATATCAGTTTGTTTGATCCAGTTGTCTGTCGTTAACAGAAAACACCTTGTAAAAGCACTTACTTGCGAAGCTGGAGCAATAAGGATGAGTCACCTCTTGTCTGACGAGTGGGCTCGTTGTTTGTTGTGTCGATAATAAGCCACGTCATTCGTGTCCGAGTCGCTCGCCATCGCGGTGTCGAGGATGAGCGGTGACGCCCATTTATTCCCCGACTGGTGGATGCAGGATTTCCTCGAAAGTTATGTACGAACAGCAGTGACCTGTGACGAAGTAAGTCTCGTGCCCCCGGTCGTCCCGCGGCGGCGGGGCGGCCGACGGCGCGCTTTTATTCGGTCCTGGCTCTGCTACCTACCTCAAATGGTGTGGTCTAGTCTGTGGCTGGCTTGTGGGTCATCACAGAAAGAATGCCATTCCCTGAGAAACAACCCTACTCACTTGCTCCACGCGTCGACGATCTTCATTTTGTGGGTCATCACAGTCCCCCTGACGCGCGGTTTGCGGGCCTATGACGGTGGTGGTTGGACGCGGAGGTTGGCACGGTGTTCGTTGAATGGCATTGGCTTCAGCGGTTTGGTCATGATGTCGGCGTACATGCGCCGGCTTGTTACGTGCTTGAGGGCAAGGAAATCTGTGGGATTTTTATCTTGAGCCTGGGCAATCGAATCGAAACATCGAATCGTTCGCTGCCCTGTTGAATCGATGCCCTACTAATGGGAGATACTGAAGGCCAACATTCCTCTCCCACCCCCCCCACCTCCCCTTCCCGACTGCGACTGGTGAGATCCCATCCAGGTCATCATCACTCAAACATGAACAGCGAGAAGAAATACGACCCGCCCGAGGCCGTTGTCCCGCCGGCCCTGAGCCAGCTTATGGATCGCGTGGCGCGCTCTCGCGTCTACGTGCGCGGCGAGGTCGGGATGAGCGACGAGGAGCGCAAGATCTTCGACTACGGCGTGACGGAGCGCAAGCGCGTCCTAGAGCACACCCTCTTCCTAGTTTTCGGGCAATGGGCGCTGTACCGGCAGCTGATCTCGCGTATCAAATGGCGCGGCGCGCGCATCGGGTACGGCGTGGCCGCCTTCACGTCGACGACCTACTTTGTCGCCGCGCGCGCGCGCCGCGTGTCGCACGAGATGTTCGCCACCATCGCCACGACGGCCACGTCGTCCGCGCTGGGGAATGAGGCCCGCGTCGTGCTCGCGGAGCTGGAGGGGCCCGATGGGCCGTACTTCAGACAGGTGTGTCGGGAAAAGGGCTTTTCAGAGGACTTGACGTCCGTCATGGCCGCGAAGGATGCGGAGGAGGGTATGGATCCGGCGTCGGATCACCTGCATCCACAGCTGAGGCTCAGGCCGAGGCTGCCGACGAGGCCGATAGGGGCCGGTCAACCGCCGCTAGCGAGGGACCCGAGAAGGGACCCCAGGAGGGAGGTTGACTTTAGACCGCAACGTGTGCAGAGAGCTCGTGGCTGGGGTGCAGGAGAAGAGGACGCAGAGGCGCCGAGAGGGGGTGTGGACCGAGGTAGGGTGATTAGGAGGGATATGAGAAGGGGCCGGGAGCAGGAGGATGTGGGAAGGATTGGGGGGCGCCCGTACGATTTTAGCAACTCCGAGTCTGGTAGTGGGATGACGAGGAACGAGAAGCAGCCGGAGGACTCTTATGCGGATGAGACGTGGGAAAGGCCATTTGACTTTAAGAAAGCAGCGGGTGCGGATGGGGATGAGTGGGGCGTGCGCACGGCGACGGAATCAGACAACGCGCCGGACGATCCGTTCGCGCAGGAAACGCACGAGGCGGAGATGACGCCGAGCCAGAGACGCGCAGAGGAGAGAAGACGGAAGCGTATGTTCGCGAGGACCAAGTCTGGCACGACGGAGAGATGAGCTCCTCCGTTGAAGGCTTAGCCCGGGCCCGCGGTGAATAGTCGCTGACGGACTTTGCCTTGCCCACGTCGGCACAGCAATTTATTTGCGAAGGGGGGCGTTAACGATCGGTAATTGTGGATGAAATTTTGTCCAGTCATTCACTTGTGCTCTTCTGTGGGATGCAGTTTTTTCAAGGGTTTCAGCGCCCCCATGCAAACCCTCTACCTCTCTGATCGACAAACTGCTGCCCTTGCAATGTCCTAAACCATCGTCCATCAGTCCAGCTCTTTTCTTCCTTTCGAGGAACATTCCATTCGCATGCACCGTCTCGCCGTCTCGGCCCGATACGCCTCGTACTTCTCGCGAGTGCACGGGCCCAAGTCTCTGCAACGTTCCGCTCGTCTCTTCCCGTCGCAACCGCTTCACCGCGCGAATTTCGCCTCCCAATCTGACGTGCCTCCCACATCGACCTTCTTCACACGTCTCCAGCGCCTAGGCCTTGCTGCCTCCCAAACATTTCAGTCCCAGTCTGCCTCTGCGCCACTGTACAATGAAAATGGAAAACAAACCGCAGCATCACCAGACGCTGCGCGAGGGACATCCACGCAAGAAGAGCCGAAGCTTGAATTATCCCGCCTGCTGCAGTTAGCAAAAGAAGAGCGTCACCTAATCGGTTTCGCCCTGAGCGCGCAATTGATTTCTGCATCCTCGATCATGCTCTTCCCATTCGCCCTAGGAAAAGTCGTCGACACCGTCTCCTCCTCAGCCCCCGAGCTGGACGCCCTCGTTGCCCTCATGGGTGGCGTCTTCGCCATCTCCGCCGTTGCCTCCGCCGCCCGCGTATCCGCCATGTCGCTGGCCGGTTCGCGTATCTCGCGCGACTTGCGTGTTTCCCTTTTTCACGCTATCATGAAGCAGGAAACCGCCTTCTTTGACAAGCGCCAGAGCGGTGAACTCGTCAACCGCCTCTCGTCTGATGTGCCGCTTGTCGCGCGTACGCTTACGGACAACTTGGCGAAAATAATCCGCGCCGGAGTCACGTCTACAGCATCACTTGGCTTTATTCTTTACTTGTCACCGACGCTCTCGCTTGTCACGCTTGGGTCCATTCCACCCATTCTGGGATTTGCCGTAATGTTTGGACGGGCTGCACGAAAGTTGTCGCGAAAACTGGTCGACGCGCTGGCTGAGGCGACGCAAGTGGCCGCGGAACGCACAAGCGCCATTCGCACGGTACGCACATTTGGGGCGGAGGATATCGAGACAAAACGGTATGCAAACCGTGTAGACGAGACGTATCACCTTGCAAAGAAGGTGGCATTTGCAGATGGATTGTACGCGGGATCCGTCCAACTGTCTGCGCAAATGTCTCTGTGCGGAGTGCTCTGGTTTGGTGGACGCATGGTTATTGATCCTTTGAACCCAATGACAATGGGGGCGCTGACGTCGTTCTCGATGTATGCTGTCAACCTAGGCGTGGCGGTGTCTGGCATGGGGACCGCTTATGGGCAGCTGACAAGAGCTCTTGGTGCCGGGCATCGCATTTTTGAAGTCATTGATCGTGAGCCGGATGGGGCCTCATCAACAATTTGCGAACAACCCCCGAATGTAGCTCATTCACAAGTGGGAGTACCCGTGAAACCGAAAGCATCCCTACGACGACTCCAGCCTGGTTATGACGCGACGGTAAGCTTCGAAGACGTTCATTTCAAGTACCCCACCCAACCGGACACCGCAATTTTGAATGGAGTGAACTTGACGGTTCGCCCGGGAGAGATTATAGCTATCGCCGGCGCATCAGGGTCGGGAAAGTCTACAATGAGCTCATTATTGTCAAGGCTGTACGAACCTACGTCAGGCACGATATCGCTTGGCAATGAACCGATTGCAAATCTAGATACGGCCTGGCTTCGGGAACAAATCGCCGTGGTAGCTCAAGAGCCAGTTTTGTTCAACGGAACTATAACAGAGAACATCCAGTATGCCATGCCTGGAGAAGTATCGATGCAAAGAATACAAAGAGCTGCAAGAGCAGCTGCAAGTCATGACATGATACTCTCTCTGCCGAACAAGTACGAAACGATGGTTGGTGAACGCGGGGCATCTCTCTCTGGTGGGCAACGCGCCCGGACTGCCCTTTGTCGTGCATTGGTTCGAGATCCCCGGGTCCTCGTGCTCGATGAGCATAGTGCCGCCCTTGATGCCGAGTCAGAGCGTGCTGTAGCGCAAGCCGTGTACACGTCTGCATCAGAATTGAACATGGCTGTGATCACAATTGCTCATCGCACTAGCTCTCTGCGCCGCGCAGACCGCGTCGCTGTGCTCGCTGACGGCGTGGTCATCGAAATCGGGTCATACGATGATCTAATGAAACAAGAAGATTCGTGCTTGAGACGAATGCTCAATCCCACGCGAACGCCGATTTAGTCTTAAATCGATGTCTAGCACTCAATTTTTCTCCTTTCAAAGAAATGCCGTCATGCATGGCGAAATAGTCGGATTTGCGGTGAGATTATCCGACACAGCGAAGTCTCGCCCATCCTGAATCACCATCCCCTCTTATACTCTTACAGAGCGTCCCGGTTCTGGGAAGCAAATGGAACCAAAAGATGATTATATATGCAAACTGATTCAGTCGGCACACTTGTACATACCTAAGCAGCTGCCGTCACGTTCAGCAGAACAATAGACCCGCTGTAGAAACATGATGCTGCAAGGCCGTTACACCATGCCGTAAGCCGACTGGCATTCACGCCTATTCATATCGGGGTCTCACACTTACTGCTTCCCTTTCAAGGAATTGGTTTGAAGCAAGGTTTGCGACAAGTTGGTCTCAATTTACATTTCGAGAACTGTCAAAAGACTGTTCAGTGTTTGGCTTTAGATAGTTGCAGTGGAGACGTACATATGATACCACTAAAGCGATACCGGTAGACCACGATTTTGAAACCCGGGCTTGCATCCTGAGTATTGCGTTTCCGTAATCAGCCTGGGCGTTTGCTTGTGTGTTTTCCCTTAAACTAGAGATTTCTTTCCGCAGAAGGTACGTGATAAGCAAGAAGTGGCATGCGGCTTTCGGGTATAAGTGCGCTGAAGGACCCGGGAGCTATAATAAGTGATACAGTGTATGAAGGCGGTTCTGTCTCCAGCGTCAGCACCCCGGGTGTAAACAAACTATTCTCTGTGCGAGCGTCACATTTATTGAATAGCATACTCCACGGCTACATCATTCCAAAACGTCTCAGAACTGCTCTCGTTTTCGAAATTGGCTTGGCTTTGTTGTTTTCTGGGGGCGTTGCATTTGACTCGCGATGCAACGAAAGGGTCCGAGATACCTTGTCAGCCTGGCTCGAATAAGCCACTGCCTTCTTGCTGTTGTTTCCTGTAGTTCCGACAAAGCTCTGCGTCCGGGAAAGCCGCTTCTGTTTGTCTGTTTTTCGTGAAACAAGTATCATAGGAGAGGAAGTCCGGTCGCTGCGTTGAGCGCCCTTCCCTTGATCTATACAGATATGCTCTTTCGTCCATTTTGAAGTTGGTCTAACACTTGGTCGAGACGGTAATGGTTCTGATAGATGTCTTGGTGGATGATCATTGTTGTCTTCAGACGATGACTTCCTTTGTACCCTATGTGCGAGGAGCGAATTGTTCTCAGACACAGTTTTAGAACGAATGGATTGTCGTCTTCCCTTTCCTTCTTTATGAAAGCCATCTTGATGCCGATGATACCTACGAGTGTCTGTCGGCAGAGAAGAAGAGCTGATTTGCGTGGGTTTTCTCAGTCCGGCTTGCAGCTCATATTTTCGTGGTGTGCGACTTGTGGATGGTACCTTTGAGCTTTTGCCGGTTGAGGATCCACTTGTATCTGATGATCTTTTTCGACCTCCTCGCCCAATCGTCCTTTCTCTTTTAGTTTCAACAGAAAGATTCTCTTTTGACTGCGCCCGAGAATGTGTTGAATCTGAGTGTGGCCTCACAAAACTTCGTTGAGTTATTCTCGAGTTGCCAGAGTTAATTTTTGCTGGAGTTATTGATTTGATAATCTTATCCCTTGATTCCGGTTCTGGCATTTTTGTTCGCCTTCCCAGAAGTGTACCCATTCGCAATGTGGTTCGCGTGCTTTCTCTTAGTTGCGGTGTTCTTTCTCCTTCCAAATTTTCCAGTTTCCCACGCAGAATGCTTGCACTTCTCTCAAGACCTCTAATAGTAGTCCTGAGCTCTTCGATATAGTCAATCGCATTTATTTCCACCATTGCACCATACATTTCCCTATCTGCGGGATCAGTTACTTTATATATAGCAATACCACCTCGTATTTGCGGCTCATGACGGCTGATACCCTTTGGTAGGTCTGTCAGTTTTGTTTTGATCAACTTTAAATGCCGCGTAGGTGCACTAGTAAACATTCCTTCTAACGGAGGAGGTTTATGAAATGGCTGAGGGAGGGAATTAGTCATTTGCCTGCGGATTCCGACTTCACGATTGTCTTCTGCACGGCTTGAATTTGAACCTTTTTGTCCAATTACAGTAGTTTTGGCTTCCGATAGTTGCAGAGGTGAAGAGACTACTTGAGAAGAACATGTTTGTGTTTCTGTTGAAAAACGAACTTCTGATAGCTTTGGAGGCGGTGGTGGAGGTGGCAGAGGCGTCGTGCCAGGGCGAGAAGTGCTTCTGTGGAAGATGGTGTCCAGTTTCGACAATGCAGACACGAATTCAACTCCGGCAGTGGCTATATGAGTTGCTCCTCCTTTGTCATGTGCTCCATCGACACCTACAACGACGTCTGTGGCGTGTAAAATTGCTGAAGCCCTTGTGAAATTTGAACTCTTGGCAAGCACTGTGCCGCTACGCTCTAGATGAAATGTGCGTGGGTGGCGGTGGGTTTTGTCCGGAGAAGATGAGAGGGCCATTCTTTTTTTTTTGAGCAGGTAGAAATTTGTCCCACCACAAAAGTAATGTGCAATATCAGCAAACGCTATTCAACTCAAGAGACACTGCGAAAGACAACGAGACTGGTTTGCACAATAATCGAGAGGCAAAGAAATCAGGCAAACAGTCGCCCACCCTCTTGACATGCAAATGTAGCTATGCATCTTCATAACTAACGTAAATGGGCTTTCTGTCCCTCTTGTTTCGACAGAACTTCCACCATCCCCAAAATATGCAAGAACTTGTAGTACTATGGGACAAAGGATATTGGGCAAGCACTTCATTGCTGTCGAATTTCTATGTAGTGGGAGAAATGAATCGAATCCAGGGACAGCTAAACTGAAAGACATTCCATAGATGCGGATGCTTTAGACTTTTCCAATTTTTACAGTTTTCTCCCATTGTTAAAAAGATGGAGAGGCCCAGTGGTTACGTAAGTGGTAAAGGACGTGCAATTTAAGTCCATAAATTAAAATGCAACGAACAATTTCTTTAATGCCCACTACATATTAGAGTATGCTTTACATTCTAAAACTGTCACAAGGGACATATGTCATTCACCTCAGAGCAATCCTATCGGGCCTTAGATATATATATATCATATACAGCAATATACAAGAGGAAGCAAGACGTGCCGCAGCACACTGATATATTGAAAACTATTTTGGGAGCGTGAAGGTAGAAGATGTGATAGGCTGCAGACGCTTTCACCTGCGCTCGTCTATGTCACATCATAAACTTTCGCGAATGCATTTTCAACAAGGTTATGAACGGCTAGCATGTCTATTGATATACCGTTGATGTCATTCATTCTTAGCGATCTATTAGAAACTTTTGCGTCCATGCTTTGCGACCTTAATAGCACACATACAATAACTTGGTTTCGTTCTGTGGACACAGTCAAGCTGCACTGGTCAAGTGCGGGGCTGTTAAATTTGATAGCGATTCAAGTGGCAATCGATAGCTCATTCTTAGTTTGGAGCACTTAAAAGCTACCGTTGGGTAATCACATTGCATACGTAATCCTCATTTCAAGTGCTGGGTACTGTTCTTCAGACAGGTCGTATCCAAGGAAAAACTGCCCACCTTACGTTGTCTATCATACGCCAATCGAACAGTGTTTTCTCATGTGATCAGGGGAGAAAACGTCCATACCTTTCAGTGAGGTGAACCTATTCGCGAGCTCATAATATCAGTGATGATCAGTGGGACAGGATTGACAAGAGACCCCCACCTATTGAAGCATAACAGTTGCCAACATCCATTCTAACCTCTCTTTACGGTAATTCAACTTCAATGCTACCTTACTCGATGTCGGGACTTCCAATTCATGCGAGCTTATTCGAATTCGCCAAAATGGATACACGGTGACTTTTCATGCACTCTGGGGCTCGAAAACAAAGCGTGTATCTTGTGCGCTTAGTACAAAGAGCAAAAGGCTTCACACTAACTACTAATAGGATCTAACAGTGGCCGTTGACCCGATCTCCTCTCAAAAATCAAATCTCGAGAAAAGCAAACACCCTCTACAATCATTTGCACTCATTTGAGAACAATTGAGAGCCATAAAACCTATATCCGTCCCCGTAAATTGCGATGCCCACACAGCGATGCGTCGACATAAGCATGTTTTTGTTATGGGGTGAACTGAGCCTCCACTGCCTGAAAAAACCATCTGAAACAGTCCCCCAATCATACATGCCGTATCTGTAGAACATTCATTTTTCGAAAGAAGGCATTAGTGATGCAAAGGCGCAAGGACAATGTATGTAAATTACTATGGGAATATTGAAACTTACGCATAGGCCACGTTCTCCCACCCCTTATACTTTGAGTGATGGAGTGATTTTCTTCTGAACATCTTGTGAGCATGTGCTTGAGCTTGTCTGGCAAGTTTCCCGTTCCAAGCGACTGAATGTCGACCTTTCGAGCGTCTATACCCATTCACAATAGCCATATTCTTTTTCGCGCAGTCTGAGCATGATCTTTGAATGGTTTCTGCGTATGCAATGGAAACCAGAATGACGAGTACAAGAATTGCTTTGGGCATCATGTTGAAATAATGCTTTTTGAGTTCGACGAAAGTTGTTGATCACGAGTTGGTGTCTATGCGAAAGACAATGCTGGTCAAAGTCCCGTACCACTTATTCTTTTATAGTGTTCTTTCGAGTCTATCAAGCCGTCCCTACAACCCTCTCCCTCGTGAAAAACCATCCCACAATTCAAAAGACTGTGCATTGTGAAGCCCTATTCAGAGAAACGGAGAAGAGACTGTGGGTAATAATTAGCAATTGACGTTGCGGCTAAAACAATGGGATGGAAAATTGAACGGGAAAAATCGCTTTTCTGTGTCCACGTCTTCGCTTGCTTTGTACAACGTCGAGATTGAACCACCTATGAAACATCCATCAACACGCAAGATGGGGGTCGATCCCAGCACAAGTGATATTAATAGTATTGGAGAGGGTCTGTGTGTTAGGGCACATATCATAAACATGTGGTTATGTGGTGGGCCTCGGTGAGCAGAGCCATACAATTGGGATGGAGATTGGCGTTTCGTTGATAGAGGATCTTTTTTTGCTTTTGTGTGATATCAAGTGACATCTTATCATGCGCTGCTGGTTGTCGTCCGCCCAATGCGGAAAAAATGTTACTTCACTCAGCGGAGAAGAAGCAGATGAAATTTGTATTCAATGAAATACTTTCTTGTTGAAATTGTGACGCTCCTCTTGTTGAAGTCTGCGAGATTACGAGTGCTTTAGAATACCTCGTGCGAAAATTAAATACGTCAACGGGCTGATGGGGAGAAGGGCAATTCGTCCGTACTCTCAGCCATTTACGGATATAAAAAGTTGGAAATGTGAAGACTTTCGTGATTTGGACCTGCTCAAGTATTGACCAAAAAAAACATGTGCCCATTGCGTCTAGAGTGAGCTGTTGAGAAGGCCAACTCCCGCCTTTTTTTATCCAGCATGCTCGTGCTGAACCACCTGTGATGTCTCTTGAACCAAGTCTGGAACAGAGGAAGTATGACCTTGGCAGATTTGTGGTAAAATGAACTCGGTTTTTGACTCTTGGTTCCCATTTAGGCAGACCCAATAATCTCTATAAATTCGTTGGACAACCAAACCTGAAAGTGACAAGGAGACTCTCCGTTTCCTGCTAAAAGAAACTGAAGAAGTGCGGTGGACAAACTAGTACTCACCAAGAAACAAACACTTTAATGCACGTTCAAAACTGCATCTCCTCCGTACGGACTGCAAGGGCAAACACAATTAACACTGATAGGATGCTGAAACAAGAGGCACTTCTGTTCGCCATTGAGCTTGCGATTAACGGGACATACATCAACTCACGGCGGACACGTGCCTGTGTTTCAGCGAGTGTTTACCAGGCCGACTGCGGACACGTTACAGAAGAGTTATTTAACAGCATAAGTCTCAGAGGTCCGTCACCACATCACTTGCCGCAAATCAGCTTTCTGAAAAGGGCAAGCCAAGTGTCGGCCAGAGTTCTCCTTCTGAACTCAGTGTTTGTAGAAAAAGAGAGTGGATCTGGATGCGAGACCACACCACCTCGATAGGCACAGAACGCTTGCCTTGGTCTCAACCCACGCTTTTGCGCTCTTACAGATGTCTAGTGCGGTGCATGAATTCGGTCACACATCAGCTTGCGACAAACGTCAAAGTTTCGGCCTTCGACGCGTCGTAGCCTCGCAAACCCGCATGGCATCTGCGTGCCCCGCTGTACTGAAATAGACTTTCTTGTGCCCCCAAAAAACCCTTGCACAATCGGTAGACAGGTCCTCGTCTTCCCCGAGTGGCGTTCGCACGCGCGACAGGTGGTTTATCAGATGCGAGAAACCGCAGGGAGAGCGTTGGCTTCTCACTATGACCGGTGCGATGGCGTCATGCGGGGCATATTTCGCCGACAGTGGAACGGAGGCGCATGCTGGTGCGAGATGTTTGTACGCGCGGAGTGGCTTTGATTTGCGGGATGGCCGCGGTGGAAAGAATAGTGCCTGTTAATTGTGCCGAGCTTTGCTGTGATGAGAATGGTCGTCTGTGGTGGGCGAAGCTTTGAAAGCGTCTTCAACGGCACACGAAATACCTGCAGTGCTACAAACGCTGTGCCAGAAAGCATGCATTCAGCTTTGTTGCTGTGAAAGATGTTGTGATTCCTTTTCTCATTCGCTCTAAACTAAAACAATGTGCGTGTGCTCACTTGCTGCACCCACTCTCCCTCGTGATGGAGAATTCTCCCTTGTGTTCTCCTTCTGCTCGCCAAGGTCCGTTGAAGTGCCATCGGCTAAGTAACCGCCAGTCGCCACCTAACTTCGCCACGTGTACAGCAAAAAACAGTTGAGCGCATATTGGCGAATTAGCGGCCGAAAATCTTCCAGAACGCCACCACCGGCTTTTCGCTCCGCCACCGCCTTATATCATGCTCCCCGCCTCGCCGTTACTTAACCCGACCCCTCGCCCACCTCAACCCACCTACACTCCTCTCCCATCCCACGCCATCCTCGTCAAAAGTGGCCGCCTAGTCCCACCATGAAGGCCTCCTTCGCAGCGTCGCTCGCCGCCTACCGCCAAGCCGCGGCGCGCCTCTTCGCCAGGCGCGCAGGGCGCGCGCCGCCCTCACGCAAGGCGCTCACGCCCGCTGCGATGCCCGCCGAGCACGCATACAAGCGGCCCTTGTTCCCCGCGCTCACGGCCTACCTTGCAAAGGCCGCGGGGGAGTTCCGCGACGCACCGCGCGCGGCCATCGCAACGCCGCGGACCGTCACGAAAATCGTGCTGCCGCTCGGGCACGGCGAACTCGTCGTCGCCTTGGCGGGGGAGCGGCGGCGCGCGAGATGGGCACGGCTGCAGGCGGAGCGCATGCACGAAATTCGTGCGTTCGTGGGGCAGAGGGACTACGTGCTCCCGGGCGGCGTGCCGCTGGATGTACGCCAGGGGAAGCATGCGCGCTGGTTGGAGAGGCGCGCAGAAGAGCGGAGACAGGACGCAAGGGAGGTCGTGGAGAGGCGCGTCGGGGGTTTGGAAGCGGGGAGTGAGGAGCTCAGGAGGGTGTGTGGGAGGGGGATTCGCGCTGACCGAAGGGGGTATGTCCAGTTTTTGGCGCGTGCGAGGGAGGGTTTTGACTGCGGGATGCCGGGGTTGCTGAGCATGGGAGGAAAGGGCGTCGCTGTGGGGGACACGTTCGAGGAGGTGCGGAAGCGGTACGCCGGGCGACCGGACGAGCTGTATCGGCGCAAAACGGCGCGCCGGTTTGCGCGGTGGCGGCGGCAGAAGTTGGAGCGGGAGGCGGAGCTGTCGCGGACTGCGTCGCGCGCAGAGAGTGAGATGAAGAGGCGCCGTGGGTACGATCACCTGCTCACGGACCGCAGGGCTGGGGACTCGTCGTTTGCGCCGTTCTTGTATGAGTTGGAAGGGAATGCGTACGCGTTTTCGTCCAAGATTACCGAGGCGCCCAAGCTGAGAAAGGTCATGATTGATAAGTACTCGGCGCGGGATGGGGCGACAGTGACAGATGGATGGGAGAGGGCGCAGCAGGTTGCTGAACAGAATCCCCTATTTCATACTAGGGTGATGAACCGGTTCACTTAGTTTTGACGCGGGCGGTTTTGTCGGCTTTGTAGACCTTGCTTGCGTGTGTGACATTGAACTACACGAAGACTGTTAAGACTCTATTTAAATCGGTGTGTAACTCTAACGGCGCGAGAACCAATTTGGCCGAGAGCAATGAACAACAGCTTTGTAACCATCTTCGCCGACTGCCAGTTCCAAAAATAAGGTGTCGCGACGGGAGCCTTGACCTCATGCCGTCGCCTTCTTCGCCCTCTTTTTCCGTGCTGGCTTGGTGCCTGCCTGCTTCCTCGTCGCGGCCGGGAGGAGATGCTTGACCGCATCGCGTTCCTCCAACAGCTCTTTCCTCGTCGCGTCCATCATGGCAGCCGAGTACTCATCCGGCGACGGTATATCCAACACCCTCTCATAAACGCCATCCCCAGGGCAACGGCACGGAACTGAGTACCAAATGTCCTTATCCATACCATACGACCCATCCGATCGGATCGCCAGGCTCTGCCAAGCATCCCCAGACCCTACATACAGGTCATGAATGTGATCGATCGCAGCTGACGCGGCCGACGTCGCTGAGCTGGCGCCACGAGCGCCGATAATCTCTGCGCCGCGCTTTTGCACGCGCGGAATAAACTCTTCGCGCACCCACTTAGTGTCATTGATGACATCCAGAGCCGGCTTGCCGTTCACAAGCGCATTGGACAGATCGGGATATTGCGTACTTGAGTGGTTTCCCCAGATGACTACACGCTCTACATCCCTCACTGGCGTCCCGGTCTTGATGGCAACCTGGCCCATGGCTCGGTTCTGGTCTAGCCTTGTCATAGCCATGAACTGCGCCGGGTCGATATCCGGAGCGTTTGCCGCGGCGACGAGGGCATTGGTGTTGGCCGGGTTTCCAACGACCAGCACCCTGACGTCCTTCTTGGCGGCGTCGTTGATGGCCTTACCCTGAACTGCGAAGATGGCGGCATTGGCGTTCATCAAGTCCGCACGCTCCATGCCCGGCCCACGCGGGCGGGCGCCGACCAGGACGGCGACATCGGCGTCGCCAAAGCCGGTGTTGGGGTCGGCGGTTTGCGTGATGCCGCGCACGAGCGGAAAGGCGCCGTCCTTGATCTCCATCGCGACACCCTTCAGAGGCTTGAGGCCCTGCTCGGTTTCGAGCAGCTGCAGCTCGACGGGGACGTGCGGGCCGAACATCTGGCCGGAGGCGATACGCATGAGCATAGCGTAGCCGATCGCGCCGGCTGCGCCGGTGACGGCCACCTTCTTGGTGGGCGGCTCCGCGGCCGCGGCAGACAAGCCGCGGCGTGTGGCGGAAGTCAACGAAGATCGGAGCATTGCGAAGCGAGGAGCGGAGGAAGGGAAGTGTGGATGTGAGTAGAAGGAAGGGAGGGGAATGGAACAGGGACCCCGAGGAATGTAACAGGGATGCGTTCGTTGTTTTGATCGTAGATACTAATTTGGAGCGAGTGGCATGCAATTGGTAGAAGTTGAGTTGTGGATTTCTTAACAGATATCTTTCTGAATTGACTTCATATACACACACGCCACATAAGCCACGTGTAAAAGACTGCAACGCTTCCCGCAGTTACGCACGTGCATGTGTACCTAAAGAATCTTCGCCGTTGCACAACGCCTAATGACAAGACTTATGCAGATCCAACAACAAAGGGGAAAGTTGGAGGTACGAGGTCGGCGGCGATTGGCAGTATGCACCGTATGCTGTGGCTTCAATTATGAATACGTCCATACCTTTGGACATCTCTACACTCCTGTCTCATCCTGTCTCAGTTCATGAAAGCAGTGCTCTCTGTAGACAACTCGTGTTCGGAAAGAAGGTATGTATGTCCTGTTCATTCATTTCTGGACGGTTCGTGAAGTACTATAAGTATACATAGTTGGTTTATCAGTACTTTGAGATGAACGAACCTCTTCCGAATAACAATAACATTCTGCGCATTTATGTCAATAGTGGCAAGAGTTGCAAAGAATCGACATGGGTGCACAGCCTCTGACGACTTATCTCACATGTGTCTGTAGACGGTATGGTAGTACGTGTCAAAACTTCTGCCCTGGTCAAGTGATGGATGTGTGTACGTGTACGGCAAGGTCGAGAAACCAACACTATTCCTGCGTACCGGCCTTGCAAAGTGGCGGTCGGTGACTTTTGCTTGCACCGCATGTCCATTAAAGCAGTGATCCTCTCGCCTCGTACCGAAAATCTGCACTCTGGGTGTGTTCAGCGATGCCACTAGATGGCTTCCAAGCACTTTCATTTCGCTCTACCAAGTGCAAATCGCAGCATGACCTTCACTGGCTAGAGTGGCTAGACATGTCAAAATGGCTAGACATGATTCAATTGCAGTATTCATTTCTCAGCATATCAATGTAATCTTTCAACCTGACGATCAACTTAAGAGACGATCGATCAACTTTCTGCCCTCTCCTTTCACTTCTCATGTTTGTTTCTTGGTGTTTCTTGGTGATCTAAATATGCCGTACAGTGTACTCGTCGAATCTGGAACGCCGTAGTCAGAAGTCGTCCGATTCAGATGCAAAAGCTTTCTCCAAAAGTCTCCAAAACGACTGTTCTTCCTCGCTGACATCGACCGTTGATGTGTGCTATTTCCTCTCGCAAAGGCTGCAGCTGCTGCCGTTGCTCGCACGTCATCCAGTACACTCGCATTGGTTTTCGCCACTCGCAGGGCCTCGTCCCGTGCTTCTTGCGCGAGCTCCTTCTCGCGCCGTGCAAGCGATTCAATATGGCTCTCTCGTTGCTTGTAAAGCTTGGTGGAGAGCCCTTCGGTGTTACTTGTGATCGCGTTCAGTTGCTTCGTCAATGCCTCGTTCGCTTCCAACTTCGCATTGAGTCGAGCAACTTCCATTTCTTGCGCACGCGCAATGACTGCACTTGCTTGCAGCTTTTCGGAGAAGCTGCTCTCAGCTTGCTGCAGAGAGTGGATTTCGGTCTTGGCAGACTGAATATCAACCTTCAGCTGTTTCACTTCTTCCGTCTTAGCCTTCAACGTCTGTTGGAGATGAAGCACCAACCTCTCCTTCTCCTGTACGAGAGTAGTGTCACGCTTTTCTTTCTCTGTCTGAGTCCTCACCATAGTGTCCATTTCCCTCAGTATGGCCGAAGACTCGTCACGAAGACGCTTATTATCGGCTTCTTTCTTGGTGAGTTCTTCACGAGCCGCCATCAATTCCTTCCTTGCCCGGTCGAGCTCTGTCACAAGTGTAGAAATCGAAGACGAAGCTTGCCGTTCAGCGCGCATCATTTCGATAGCCTTCTGCAGGCGGTCCAACTCCAAGCGCGCCTCGCGGACCAGCGTACGTGTATTTTCGGATCGAGACTGCTTCCTGCGCAAACCTCCCAATACGCTAATCGTCAAACTGGTTGCTCTGCCATTAGACGGAAGTGAGCGGTACATTGAGCATTGCAAGGCAGCGTTCACTTTGCTCGGATCGAGGCTTGAAAGTCTGGATGAATTATCCCCTTGAGCTCCAGGGCCAGAGGGCTGCTGCGAGGAGCTCATGCCACTCTCGTTTCTTGCATTTTCGTATCCAGATGTGTTTTCGGTGCTATATCCAGAGCTGTCCATTGTGTCTTCAGAGGTGTCAGTTTTTTCGCTCGGCCTAGGGATGGCTCGCATGCCCCCTTCCTGTTTGACAGCCAGCGCAATTTCCTGCACGTTCATTTGGTTTGCGGCAAAGTCAAACTCATCTCCAGCATAAGAGTTTGCTGCCAGCAATTTAGAATCAAGTTCACTGAACGCAGGCAACACGCTTATGCCGCTGTCGACGTCGGTTGAATTGCTTCCATTATTCGTCGCAACTTCGCTGCGGTGGCTTCCGAGTGAAGCATCAGAAGCGTCCACACCACTTGACGAAAAGAGGTGGCTTTCATCATCATCCTCAACAGCGCCGACTTCACGGTCATTCATTTCTTTCATTGCGTCCATGATGCCCTTGACGGATTCTACGATATCTGACCACGTCAGCCTCACTCCTATTTCGTCAAACAGGTGATCACAAACGACGTTCTCGTCAAAGACAGGAGTTGCCCTACTGCATTCCATCAAGACTGTCTTCACACTATCGCTCATGTTACTTGTCGCTGCACTCTTCGGCGTCGTTTCCGGCGATGAATCATCAAGATCATTTGTTGAACTCACAAACATTGATGCCAACTGCTTGTTAGCAATCTCAAGTCTGTCGCTGAGCTCAGACTTCTGTCGTTTCAGTTGCGCAATGTCTCTTTCCTTGTCCTCCACGCTATTAGTGAGGTTATCTGAGAGTACAGCGAATTGCTGTACCCGCTCGTTGGCAGTCCGCAACTGCAACTCGATGTAGTCATTATGCTTGTTAATTCGCTCTTCATTTTCCCGGAAGGCGGAGAGCTGCGTCTCGAGCTCTCTGGTAGTGTGTCGCAAATTAGCATTCTCCTCAAGTCGCTTGGTCGCCCTTTGGAGACTGGCCTGCAGCTGTTCCACCGTGGCGGCCTTTGACTTCAGTACGTCAACTTCTTCCGCAGCCACATGCACCTGCCGAAGCTCGTTTTGGGCATTAACAAGCGCTACAGTCTTTGCTTCCAGCTGACTGTCCTTTTGTCGTGAAAGTTGACCAAGCTCGAGGACCTTGTCACCAGCCTCGTCAAGCCTGCCCTTCAAATCAGTAACATCCTCAACCATTCTCGAACGTTCCTTCTCTGAGTTAGCAAGCTTCTTCCTCAGCACGTCCCGTTCCGCCGCCAGAGCCTTGTAGTCGGCGAGCGGAATTCCCACCGAGGCCGTCAGGCGCGCGTCTCCCTTGGCGATCTGCTGCGCATACTGCGTCGCGGAATCGGTTCTATTCTCATCATTCACGGATACCGAACGCAAAACCTTTTCGTCTCTCGTTTCCGGGTCCTGGAACGTCCTCTTAATCGAAAGCTGTAGCAAGTCCTGTTGCGGCATAGGCAGGCCAATAACAGCCTTGATGAAAGCCTCGTTCTCTGCACAGTGGACGGCAGCGCAAAGCGCAACTTCGGATACCGCGAGTAAATCCATGGGGCTATCCAGCCCAACGTCGGTCTCTGTGAACATGGTGATCTGAGCGGCCAATGCGGGCGCCAAGTGGACCGGTGGCGCTGACGACTTAGTCCCCGCGGAAGAATCGCGCCCTGGAGAGGAGGAGCGCACTGTGAGGCCGTACCATTCAGCCAAGGCGCGCGTTAGACGGCGGGAGTTGTACCGGCCCTGGCGCTTCGTGGTTGGAGAGACGGGGCCGGAGGTGTTGAAGAAGTCACGCCTGGAGAAATGGTTGGGCGCGAAGCGGCACATGAGCTTGCACAACGGCACGCAGTCCTGCACGCACTCTTCGAGGGGGGCGTCGGCGGAGGGGATAAGACCCAGGGCGTGAAGCCAAGCAGTGATCGCGGAAGAGATTGAAAGGTCCAGACCTTCCAGAGGGGCGTGCTCGGAGGTGGTGGCGCTGAGTGTCGCCATTGTGGGGGAGCGCAACCACAGACAGCAGGGGGGAAGGGTACGTCGGTTTGACGGGTCGGGCAGTCGGGCACTGCTGTGTGCGCAGGCGGTGATAGGTGAGCCTGCAGGAGAGTGAATGGCGGGACGAGTGAAGGTTTGATTGAGATGAAGGCGAAGGGGGGTGCGAGCAGGAGACCTTTATGGGGTCGGGCACACGAGCGCGATGCAACTGTATTCGAGAAGCATACAAGAGGTCGCACGGGATTGCGGCGAATTGGAGAACGGGGGCGGGTGCGAAGTTAGTGCTTGGGGGTTGCGGGGGTTTGTAAGAAGGAGGCTTAGGAAAAGCGGGACGCGTGGGATTCAAATTGGCTGGAGTTTAATTTTGAATTATTGACGCAACGACTCTTGATGGCACCGCTCCGTTTTGAACGTTCAAATTTTCAATCACGGGCCGCTTTTCATGTATGGCGTTGATGCGCAAGAATGCATTACTCCATCGCCGGAATTCGGACGAGTAACGCTAATTACGTGGCCCTCTTTCACGGCACTTTGGCGACGTTTCATGGGTCTGACGCTCTGAACTGATCGGGACGGAAACTCAGCGCTGGCCTTTCGAAACAGGCTCCTGTCGAAGCGTCACCTTTCCGACAGCATGGACGGACTGTGAATCTGTTTGTGGCATTTCTATTTACAGCCGTGCGGGGGACTCTTTTTGAAGCTTGTTTCTTGGGGTTTGTGGCGCTCGACAAGTGGCATAAAATACTAAACCGGAGAGGACTTTCATCTAGACTCATGCAGATCATATGAGTGGCATCACGTCAAGAACGCTCAAGATCGGACATGCAAGATCTTGTACAAGTATGTCCCCCGCGGTACAAGTCGCAGTCACACAGTGACTGCTCCTTCTACAGCCCATGGCACCCATCCCCGAAAATTCAACCCCAAAACCATCTTTCACGCCGACCTCATCCAAGTTTAAAAACGGCTAGTTATCATACATACACCACACTAAATCCACCGCACACCCGCCAACGCGCCAGTGCGAACCGCGGGCCGCCAATGCGTCCCGGACATGCTCCCGCTCCCTCTTACCGCTCGTTACGTTCGAAAGGCGCCATCGCAGCCGTCCGCTCCCGCTCTACTTCAACCCTGACACGCGCACCACCAAGACGCAGATTATACGCCGCGTCCGCGGCGCACGTATCCGCCCCCGGACACCCGTCCCGCCGCAACCGCTTGATACGCGCCATGCAACTTCATACAGCCCATGCGATGCGGGCCGCGCACACGCGGCACCATTCCCAAACGTTCGCACAGCACGTGCTCGCCCCCCTGCTGAGCGCGCGCCATACTACAACGCCCTTGCGTCGAACGCCTCGTCTTTCAAAGGCCTGAAATAGTGACCGGGTGCGTAGCTCGCAACGTTGCCCCTTCCGCGACGCTTCCGAACCGTCGGCTTCACCGCCTCTGCCCCGGCCGAAATGGAGCCTTGCGTGTCGGGCGGGGGGGGGGGGGGGGAAAAAAGAAAAAA
>NW_005178873.1:425678-434788 GCF_000350225.1 Chondrus crispus
AGATGAAAGTCCTCTCCGGTTTAGTATTTTATGCCACTTGTCGAGCGCCACAAACCCCAAGAAACAAGCTTCAAAAAGAGTCCCCCGCACGGCTGTAAATAGAAATGCCACAAACAGATTCACAGTCCGTCCATGCTGTCGGAAAGGTGACGCTTCGACAGGAGCCTGTTTCGAAAGGCCAGCGCTGAGTTTCCGTCCCGATCAGTTCAGAGCGTCAGACCCATGAAACGTCGCCAAAGTGCCGTGAAAGAGGGCCGCAAGTAGGGGAGAGGGAGGGGGAGAGGGAGAGGGTAGAGGAGGAGAGGAGGAGGAAGGAGAATGAAGTTGGTGAGTTGAGGGCGATGCTGGAGGAGGTGAGGGGCGGGGGGGAGACGGCGTTGAGGGAGCACGAGAGGCGGGAGAGCGAGCTGGTGGGGGAAGTGGGGCGGAAGGAAAAAGAGTTGGGGAGTGTGAGGAGGGAGAGCGAGCGGCTGGAGAGCGAGGCTAGGGAGATGGAGAAGACTGCGCAGACGATGTCGGAGCAGGTGTCGGCGGCGGCGCTGGCGCTCGAGGAAACGCGTCAGGAGCTGGAGCTGGCGGAGCGGGAACTGGAGAAGCGGAAGGAGGAGAAGCAGGCCGTAGAGGAGGCGAGCGCAGCGGTAGTGGCACTGTCTGCGGAGAAGGAGAAGCTCAAGGAAGAGCTGCGCGGGATGGAAGGGACGGTGAGCGACATGCAGCAGGAGCTTCGAACGCGGGACAAGATCGTGGAGGAGGTATCTCTAGAGACCGACCTGCTGGCGTCGCTGCTAGCGGCGCGCGACGCCGAGCTGCACGAGACGCAGCGCAAGCTGGAGAGCGCGATGGGCAGCGAGGACGCGGGCGGCGGGGACGCGGACGAGTCGGAGCTGTCGCTGGAGGAGATCAAGAGCACGGTGAGCGCCGAGCAGCTGACGCTGCGGGCGGAGATCGCGCAGGCCGAGCTCGCCAAGAGCGACCTCGGGGCCGACGACCTCGACCCGCTCGACCGGGTCGAGCGCGAGATGGGCGCCAAGCGCGAGCTCCTGCAGGCGCGGCTCACCAGGGCGCAGGCGTCGGCCAAGAGGGCGGAGTACGAGAAGAGGCGTAAGCAGGGCGCCGTCGACGACGTCCTGCGCAGCGGAGACAGGGAGCAGGCCGCCGATACCCTCGGCGTCGCGCGCCAGAAGCAGGTTATCGCAGACGCAGAGGCTAAGCCCCGCGCAAGGCGGCGCGGCCGCCCCCGGAAGAAGGCGGCCGGTGGTGATGACGGGGCCGACGGCGGGAAGGGCGGACCGGCGGCGAAGAAGTGAGAGAGGAAGTGAGGGCCGTTCCTAACGAAGAGTTGGCGGTGGCAGCACCTGAGCACCCGGGCATTTGGCATGAATGGATTGGTTGAACGGGAGTAAAAGCATTTCCAATAATAATAATAAAAATAAAGGTGCGGCTGGGGGAACGGGTGCATGGGGCTGCGTGTGGGGCACATTGCTGTGGGGGCGTATAATACTGTAGCGGACAGGGTGGATTACTGTACCGGTACGTGAGAAGGAGCGGCGGGCAGGGGGAGTGTTTTGTGATTATTATTCCGCTCCCGCCTTGTATTGCCATATTGCGAATCGCCACGCCGGAGGCACGTGGCGGATACCGCGGGACATTACATCACAGAGCTTACATCACAGAGCTTACATCACAGGGCTTACCGTGCAGCACATCCTTGCAGCACCGCTACCGCCCGCCTCGGTGCTGTGCTGTTTATTCAATAAACTTTATTGCCCATCCCGCCTCCCGTCCGCAGCTACCCAGGGGGCACGTCGCCTGTCCCCAAGGCTACTGTATTGCCCATCCCCGCCACGCGTCCGCGGATCGCTCACCCCCTCTACGGTATCTACCGTCGTGCCCCTGCTGACATTTGCTGTACCCTTGGTACCGTACGTACAGGTCTCCTATACCGGTCCCGGTCCTCCTTCCTCTCCATCCCCCCCCCCCCCCCCCCTCCCCCCTCCAATCTCCACTCCGAAAACAGCTATGTCCCACCATGCCACTTCCCCCCTCCCCATCCTCCGCACAAATCTCCTCCGCCTCCGCAAGACCGCCCCTCTGAAGCGTGTCCTCCCCCTCCTCCTGGCCCTCCTCCTCTTCACCGTCGCCACCGTCTACCTCTCCACCTCCCCTCTCCGCCCCCTCTCCCTCGCACCCCCGCCGCTCTTCGGCCTCACCCCGCTCCAGCAGGACGTGCGCCAGGCCACCGCCGCCACCTACCGCCTCTACCTCCGCCACTGCCTGGGCAAAGATGAGATCGTCCCCACAACCCGCCGCTGCGAGGACTGGTTCAACATCGGCCTCACCCTCCTCGACAGCCTGGACACCCTCCTCCTCATGGACCTGCGCGACGAGTACCGCCAGTCGCGCGACTGGGCCGACCGCCACCTCTCCTTCGACGCCGTCTCCACCCGCGTCTCCACCTTCGAGATCGTCATCCGCGCCACCGCCGGCATGAACTCCGCCTACCAGCTCACGGGCGACCTCCTCTGGCGACGCAAGTCCGTCGAGCTGGCCGACTACCTCCTCCTCTCCTTCAACCTCACGGCCACAGGCTGCCCGCCGCCGGCCGCCTTCATCGGCCGCGCCCGCCTCGCCATGTCCGACGAACACGCCCTCGACACCCTCCACTCCAACCCCGCCGAGGCCGGCACGCTGCAGCTCGAGTTCCGCACCCTCTCGCAGATCACCGGCGACCCCAAGTACGCCCGCGCCGTCGACCGCTGCACCGACAGCCTCATCCGCGCCATGCCCGCTCAACAATTCCTCGTCACCGACCGCTTCAACCTGCAGACCGGCGTCTTCGAGGGCGCCCGCGTCTCCATGTCGGCCATGGTCGACTCGTTCTACGAGATGCAGCTCAAGACCTGGGTCGCCTTCGGCAAGAAGGACCACCACCTCCGCGATGCCTTCCAGGCCGCCGTCGCCCGCGCCCACGTCCTCCTCTTCCGCACCGAGCACAACCACACCTACGTCGGCGAGATGCTCCGCGGCAACACCCTCTCGTTCAAGCGCTCCATGGAGCACCTGGCCTGCTTCCTCCCTGGCACCCTCGCGTACGCCGCGCTCCACGGCCTCGGCGGTGGCCTGCAAGGCGAAAACCCAGACGACTACCTCCCGCTGGCGCGCGCCCTCGCGGAGAGCTGCTACGCCATGAGCCGCGGCATGTTCCACGGCCTCGCCGCGGAGGTCACCGACTTCTCAGGTGACACCCCGCGCCCGATGCGCGGCGCAGACCACAACCTCCTGCGCCCGGAGATCGTCGAAGCGCTGTACTACCTCGACAAGATCGACCCGCTGGCGGGCGACAAGTACAAAAAGTGGGGAGAGACTATGTGGAAGGCTATGAAGACGTACGCACAGGTCCCCGGGCAGCCGGATGGCGTCCTGTCGTCGACCTACAACTTGCTCGCGCAGACAAAGGAGGAAATCACACTCCACGGGAAGCTGCACTCGTTCGCGATCGCAGAGACGTACAAGTATCTCTTCATGCTGTTCGACGACAGGCCGCCGGACCAGCAAACGCTGCCACTCACGAAGTGGGTGTACAATACCGAGGCGCACCCGGTCAGGATTGTTGAGTGAGGCGCTGCGGGGTTGGTTGCTCGGCCGCGCCGGGAAGGGGGACCGTCCATGCCGGGGCTGGAAGCCGTCATGGCATTTATTGTTTGTATATAGTCGGCTCTGGATGCGTGCGGGCGGGTGGGGCATACGGGGAGCGCCGCGCCGCGTGCACCGAGAGAAGGGTGCCCCGGAGGATTCGTGTGTCCGACGGGGCCATGCGGGGAGGATGGACGGACTGATTAGTTATCAGTTTGCATGGGGGCTGTGCACAATCACTGCGCGAGGATGCCTCCTTGGAGTCATGGGACACGGCTTTAAAATTAAGTAAAATCGTATATTCGTGTCCTCATATAACAGCGGCGATTGGGCGATTGGCTTTTTTCGCGCAGGACAAGTGTGAGGTTGGATGCCAGCAGTGCGCGCTGAGAGCGGGGGGTCGTTCGAGACTACTAGGCGGAGGGAGCAGCCCTCGAATATACAGAATGGAACGCGTTGCACAAGCCTTGGAAAAGGCCTGTGGACGATGCCGTACATCCTTTTCGATACCCCCATGAGGGGCGTAGTTCTGGACAAGACGCCGCATTGAGACCACAGTGTTTCTCATAGAATGTGGTCTGCATAAGTTCATCTTCCCCGGCGTTTCTCCCTTGTTACTTTCAAAGTACGCAAGTCCACCTGCCGTCCAAAGCTGCCCCGCTTGCTTGCGCATTGCAGTAACTTACCCTCTGTACTACTTATTCGCCAATGTGTAGTGCAGCGGTTCGTCACAAGCTGCTCTACTGTGGCGAAAAGTGAGTTTTTTTTCCATCGTCGACTGCCTTTGGCGATCTTCCCATCAATGGCAACTGCATGCACATGAATACGGACACCGTGAAACTTTTCATAGCTGAAAAAATTCGGCAAGGTGTCCGTGGACTTTGCCGCGATTGCAGGCGGTGTCACAGATACTGCGCACAAACCGTGGCGATATCGACCTTTTCAAAGCTTCCGCTGAAGCCTTCTGGACACTGTCTGCACGAAGCAAGCATAATGCTGTTGAATTCGGAGATGGCGAAGCCCCCTACCACGCTCGCCAGCGCGGCAAAGAGCACCCAGCCGATTGCGATGAGAGTCAGCCAGAGTTTTTTTTCTCCGTGGCACGCACTGACTGCGCCGGCGATACACAAGAAGACGCTGATGACGGTTATCGCAAACATTACAACAATGAACAGGATGGTGTACACCTTCGTTAAGGTCGCGCTGCATGTCGAGGTTGTGAAGGTCAGAGCGACGGCAAGCAGAGAAAGAATGGTGAGGAAAGTCTCGCTGGACTCGATTGCCCTTGTATAGTGGTTGGGGGAGTCGTCGGTCATGGTGGCAGATCTGACAGCAGAGGAGGTTTTCGGGGATCGCTGCGTTCTGGAGCTCCGTCGGGACATTGCTGCGGGCGTTTTCAGACGTTGGACCAGGGTAGGTTTGTGAGGGCGATTTGCTAGCCGGTCCTTTGCTTTTGAAAGAGCGCAGCTTCCAAAGGGTAATCGGAGTTGGCTTAAGCGGGGGTCTGTGGTGGACGTATTCAAATTTGTACAATTTTGCTGGAAGTTTGGGATCAAATTACAAAAAAAAAGCAACGACTGCACAGTATGTTTATGGCAATGCCGTGCACATCGTCGGGCGAAGAAGGTGTCAAAAAAGTTGGCGTTTCCCAACGAGAAGTAGGGTTGAAGTTGCTTCCTCTACGCAGTATCGTTACAGCATTTATGGCACTCGTTCAAAGCGGAAACAGGCATTCCACGAACGCAACTTCACCAAGTGCACAGCACGAGTTTTGCAGTATCATAGGAAGCGATGGTGAAAGATACAGACGTGCTGGGACAGAGGGAGTGTTGCTCGGCACATGATACATTACAGCAAGAGGAGCGTAAGTGTAAGCACGAGCAAAAGTAGGTGAGGGGGGTGACGGCACGAAAGCAAGGTTGATCGTCTGCCCCCGAATCGGCAGCGTTGCTGAAGTCCCTACTTCGAGGGTTACACCGGGGCGCAGCGGAAGATTAGGGCGCCCAACGCTCTGCAGGGGAGCGTTGAGGTAAAAGACACAGGGATGGGGACAGATTTGTTGAAAGCGAGAGAAGAATCACAACATAGTCAGTCTTCCACTGCGCTCGTGAGCTCAACCCCGAATATGTTTCTATCAATAAACGTGAAACAAGAATAACGCTGGAGGTACTGGAATACAACGCAAGACTGAAGAGGAAGGTATACAGGCTCTGGAGCAGAGGTACAATTGCCGTGAGATGATTGGCTGGAATTAATATCTCTAACGAGAAATGACTCACACACGTGTACTTGAAAAAACATACGCAAAGATAATCCTACGGCATGGAGTACGATACGTACATACTGTACAGAAAACTGTATACCACAGAAATGATTGCATTTAACCCAGTGACCTCGGTCTGTAAGGCAGCGAACAGGTGAAGCAAGTACCCTGTACTGTACAAAATACTTACGCGGAACATCTCATTGGCCGATTCGGGAGCGCAGGCAACCGTTGATTGGCACAGAACCGTCTCATGCAAACAACAACTGCATCCGAGCATCCCATCGCGAATTCATTCTACGTAGCTGTTGCCAAGTCATACGCTATTTACAGATGGGGTTAAAAATAACGGAGAAACTACATATCTGTAAAGAACATCGGCAACGTAGGAAATCCGCCAGGTCATGCACAAAAACGGATTCATGCGCAGTAGGGCGCCAGCCGCTGCCCTGCGTGAAACGCGTTGTGCTTGTGATGCACCAATTTGCTTCCTCGCCCGTGGGGGGACTACACCATGGAAAATCGGCGATATCCAACTTCTGGAGCTCACGCACTTCAAGCCAAAGTATTCTCTCTAGAAGGGCTCGCCCACGAGATAGCAGTAGCGTCGAAGCTCCTTCCTTGACAGACTATGGCGAACTCCGCAGATGCGTTCGCCCCCCAGTTATCTCCTTCACACACAGGGCAGCACGAACAAGCAAGCGACAGCCGAAAAAACATGAGATTTAATTTAGGGGCAATAAATAAGTCAGTGAACCAGTCGCCTAGATTACACAAGCTATTCTGGCAACCACCGAGCATGGGAGCCTTCTCCCTCATTCTCGGCACGCCTCCTCACCGGGCCCATCCCCTCGGGGGCGCGCCACCCAAACAAAAACCGACGCCGTCAGACGCGTCATACGCCGAAGCTGCGGCGGCGGCCGCCGGACCGAGCTCCAAGCCCGCGCGCCAGCTGCGCATCGAGCGGCGGGGGCGCGCGGGACTGTCAAAAACGGTATTCCCGTGGCGGCGGTAGGTAAGCGGGGGACAAGTCGCTCTGCGGAGCGGGTCTTGACTTGGCCGTGTCGATTACGGAGTCCACGCCCTTGGCGACGGCCCGCGCGAGCGTCGCAGGGCTCTCGATGCCCGGCGCCGCGGCGACCAGCGACACGAGCAGTGCCACCATGAATAGCGCGATAGAGGAGCCGACGCAGAACCAGAAGGCGGCCTCGCGCACGAGGGGGGGCAGGGTCCACATGGCGCGGGAAGGGGTGGAGGGGGGAACGGGGGGGATGGGAGGGGGAGGGGGGAGCGGATGGAGGGGGAGGGGTGCGATGGCGGGGACAGGGGGAGCGGTGAGCAAGGTGGATATGTACAAATAGCGGAGGGGCACAGGGGGCTGGTGCGTAGAATAGGCTCACGAACAGAGACGACAGTTGGGGAGTAATTTGCGCCGTTCTGGCCCACAGGAAGTGGGCGTAACGAGCGGGGGTTTACAGAAGGGGAACTGGCGAATGTCCCGAAGGAGGATTCAGGCGTCAGGTGAAAGGTGATTGGGAAAGGTGGGTGACCGTTGATGGGAGCCGCATTCGGGATCGGTGTAATGTGTTGTGGCGGTTTCGAATTGAGGTGTAAGCGTGGCCTGAATTGGAAGGTGACAAACCGGCGATTGGCCCCGGCTTCCCATCTGGATGCAGGGCAGCCTTCACTCCAAGAAGATATGTTTTCGCCGGCTTCGCCGTGGAAACCCTTCTCTGAGGAAGGAAGGGAAGGAAGCAGTGGGTCACGTGCGGAGCAACAGGTCACCCACGCTGGCCTGTTGCCTCCGAAAGAAGGCCAACGCGACCATCATGCCTCCCTCCATCTTCTGTCAGATTAGAAAATAGATTTTCGCGCCACCACCGAAATCAGAAGCATGCCCCAGTGCCCGTTGTTTAAGAGTCCCTGGAGACTCGGCTGTGAACCATACTGTCGAAAGGAGGCGGCCACCTGGAATGTCCTCTCCCTTGACCACGTACAGTACATGTTCACATCGCTCCACTCGCGTCCCAAAATCGGAGCATCTGGTGAACTAAATGTTTAGAAAGCCTTATAGTTTGGGGGAGGGGGGGAGGAAGGCTTCATCCTGTTTCCACTTTTAAGTCTTCCATCAACTTCTCTCACATAGTACGGGACACTCATGCACACAGATACAGCATGTTTGTAATTCAAGTTCGATTGCTGCAGACTGTGCGGATTCAACTCAATGGTCAAGGTCTTGGGAACCCACCACACTCCGCTCCGAAGACTTCCGTCTTTCAGAGTGTCACTGCCGGTCGTTCGTCATTGAGACTCATGCGCCTCGTGCATCTTTTCACGATCGACATGCCTACTGTGTTTAAAAGCATGAACAGAACGGCGCAAACGTAGCACACAACACAGGCAGATGGTAGTAAACGCGTGCGAACCTAGAAGATCACGACTTCAATAATGTTGACAAGGCGCCCGTGATCTTGGCACGCAACTTTCTTGCTCTTCCGTGCTCCTTAGAGAAGATACTGAAATTGCTATCGACCGCCTGCCAACTACAGAAAACATGAAAAGGCATGAGGGTCTCGAAACTCAGATGCGAAAAGTGAGAGGTTCTAACATGTGTACACTTAAGATCGCGTCTGCGGCTGAATTGCAATCTCTGTGGTCAGCTAAAGAAGTGTCTGTACTGTACGTCTGCTGTAGAGGTTCCCCTGCGGTAGCTTATGGAAAGGAGAGTCAGAAGCCATTTCACGCCCAATTGCGACGGCCAAGGAAGCTCCTCGCAAAATCTCTGGGGTGGCGGAAAATTAAGCGGATGGTATGAGGGTCACACATGTTGACCCGTCTTACTTTTCTGGTACGGTACAGCTGAAGTAGAACTGGTCTCCACGATGGTATCCAAAGCGTTCAGCAGTGTAACTGTAGCGTACAGCTTTGTACCCTTGTGGTACCCTTGGTACTGTGCTATGTAGCACTACACTGGAAGTCTATTTAACTTGGATGCGGTTGGATGCAAGAGCCGCTGTGCATCATCCGCGATATGGGGCTGCCGATGGAGTGACAAGCGTCTTAAGAATGAAGGCCTCTCGGCATTATGGCACCGTTTATTGCTCTCGAGAGACGCGGGGTTAGCGCAATGGTTCGGGAATGCGCAAAGTTGGTCTCAGGATTCCGATGTTTCTGCCTGTTCAGCAGCCCCTAACCGCAGGTATCCGGGGATACA
>NW_005178873.1:434883-516319 GCF_000350225.1 Chondrus crispus
CGATTCCACCAGACCCCACAGCTGCTACAACCCGTAGATAGGTTCACCTTTTTTCGACGAAACATGCGGAATCCCTCGCTGGCTCGGTCTCATAAAATAAAGGTGCTTAAAAAGCTCATTAATTATCGCGACAACAGCAGTTTACGGGATGGCCTGGTGCTTAATGCAATCATATGCCAAAAGAGTCGGAGGGCTCACCAATCAGTCGAATGGCCTCGAAGGAGCATCACCAATTCGCTCAGGTCGTCCTCTTGTGCCTCTTGTATGCTAATAAACTCTCTCGTTTTTGTCAAGGCGAAGAGCCTTACCAGCTCAGTCCTGGAGCAGTCAATATCCTCTGCTGTGCAATCCATTGACAACGGCAGATTGTGTATGATACTTCCAAACACGGGTCTTATCCTTTCAAACGTTGGTAGGTCTGAAACGATGTAAGCCGGGGGAAGAGCCCCCGGCCTCACAGCTTCCACCTTCTCCTTCATGATAGTGCCCAAATCCGTGATGTCCGAATTCTCGTATGGTTCCGACTCACCAACATAGATACCCAGACGTTCTGAAATGCCCTTATCGGCCAAGTCTCGCAGGCGCGATTGCACAGATTCTTCCAAAGCCAGCATCTGAAACTGTTCCCTGATGGACATGGGCGAGGTGTAACGTACGACATCGGCCCCTACCGCCTTTGAAGCCCTGATAAAAATGTGTGTGCCGCTGCTGGTGTGGATGAGTTTTGAACTCGCTTCCTGCTGTCCAGCCAAATCATACACTTGCATCGACCTCATCTCTTCCCCCGATTTTTGATCTTCCGTGTACTTTTCAAAGAACTGCTTGGTGTAAATGCCTGCGACCATGAAATGCTCCTGTACCTCAAACAGCTCTTGAAACAGAGCCGTGACCAGCGGCGCCTCTTTTTCCCAAACAACGATCGGTAACCTGTCTGTATGGTTAGCGATGGCCAGACCCGACGCCAAGGCGAACAACCTCGGAATTAAACCCCCAACACAATGCATGACCAAAACTCTCGGCGTAGTAAATCTGCTGGCCGTCTGCCTCTTTTCTAAAAGCGCGTAGAGAATTCGATCCTTGTCCGAGCCGTCCAACAGGTCAGTAAAGTCGGACGGCATATCGAACCACTCGTGCAGCATTCTTGACAGTACCTTGCCTTTGGTAGTATCCACGGCACTGTCCATCAGCACGTCGCGAATCGATGGGACTTGCGACCTACCGACAATATCTCTATACTGCACGTTGGCATGAATGCGGGACGGCACAGACGCATTGGGTTCCAACATCGACTCTGGGATGAACGAGAACGACCTCCAGGCCTCTAAGCTATTCCACATTGGGACTTTCTCCCTTAGCTCCAGGTTTACCGCCTCCTCGACCAAATTTTCAACCTGCCTCGATGTCAAGCCCCGCTCCGCCTCACCATCATAGTGATTGTGCAGCAAAGTGCTGTAATCGATATTCAACCTCCTCATGCGATTCTTGTCAAGCCTCTCCAACAAGTCTTTCTGCTCCCCGCCGTAATCCTGGAGTCGCTCATCGTACCCCCCTACCTCTAATAAATCCTTCTTGCCAATAAACAGAGTGCCAGCCAGGTCCTCATCCTCGTTGGCCCTAATCAGCCTCGAATTGCCGGCGTACATAGCCTTTGTCTCAAGTTTGTGTGCTGCAATAAAATCATGGCGGACCTTATGGTCACACTCGACCCTCAAAATGCTTGCGAACTGGGCGACACGAAAGCCCAAATTGAAAGCGCGAGCCGGCTCCCATTTGTACTCGCCGGCCACATGGATGACGCTCAACGGGGTATCGGTGTGCAAGAAGCGGTCAAGCTCGTCGACGAGAAAGCGGAGCGGTGGAGTGGACGACCAGTCGATGAGGACAATCTCGTCCAGTGCGCGGACGCGGCGCCAGGATGGGATGGTGTACCGCAGGGCTTCATGGTGGTTTTGGCAGGCGGCGACCAGCGAGACGCCAGGCCTGCGCACGCCGACGGAGAGGGAGAGGTTGAGGGCGGGCGTGGGGGGGGGAGCGCGGAGGGCGGGGCGGCGGCGGGGCGAACGCAGGGCCTGGCGGCGGTGGTGGCGGATGAGGAAGTAGAGGAGGAGGAGGAGGGCCACGAGCTTGGGAAAGTGGGTGACGAGGAAGGCGCGCTTGCGCACGTAGGCGCGGGTGAAGGGTGGGCGGGGCGCGAGAGCCGAGTATGGATGGCGCGAGAGAGAACGGCGGATGGAAAGGACCATGGTTGCGAAGGATGGGGCGGGGTCTGTCAAGGCATCGGAGCAGGTGGAAGGGAGGGAAAGGGGAGGCAGGACGGGCGTGCGGGGCCACGCAATTGCAGGACGACCATGTCGAAGAGGTGTCGAAGAGGTGAGGGTGAGGGGCTGTCCCCGAGGAGATGAGGAACAGGGTAGGACGGGCGTGCGGGGCCACGTAATTGGGGGACGACCATGTCTGGCAGGTGTCGAACAGGTGTCGAAGAGAAGATGCTCGAGAAGATGAGGAGCAGGGAAGTTGACAAGCCGGGAAGTTGACAAGCCGGGGAAACGAAGGTTTGAGATGTTGACATAACGTACACGTGTCCAAGAAAAAGGGACAGGTGTCCAGTATCTGGGAGGGGAGATAGTGATCACCCAATGGCACGGATGCCCACGTACAACACGTGGCAACTGCATGCACACGTGGCATTAGCATACCGGCTCCTTACAGGCGGAGCATCTCGTCGTGCTCATGGGAGATCAAATGGTCCAAAAGATCCACCGCGTAGCCCACGTGTGGCCGTTCTCAGCCTCGCACATACCCCTTCTCATATCCAGCTCCTCCGATGCCACTAATCCCCTCATCCCTCCTCCGAAGCCCCCCCTGCCCTCCCGCCCTGCGCGCCTCTTGCACCATTTCCCCTTCGCCCCCGCCCTCCTCCCTCTTGAAACGCCTCCCACCCTCCCGCCCAGCGCTCACCCCAACCTGCACCCCAATCTGCACACCATGGCCTTCGTCGACTGCGCCCCCGTCCTCGCACGCGGCCAATTCGCGGGCTCCGCCGTGTCCCCGCTGGCCCCGACCGCGCGCCTGACGCAGGCCGCGCGCCCGTCAAGGAATGCCGTGCGCATGGCCGCCGCGGGCGCCGACGAGATGGTCCCGGACATGGCCAAGCGTAACACCATGAACCTTCTGCTCTTCGGCTCCACCTCGGCCGTGGCGCTCGGCATCCTCGGCCCCTTTGCCTTCTTCTTCGTGCCCCAGTCGAGCGGCGGCGGCGACGGAGGTGTCATCGCAAAGGACGCTCTCGGCACCAACATCCAGAAGAAGGCTTACCTCGACTCGCACAATGGAGGTTCGCGCGAACTCGTCCAGGGCCTTCGCGGAGATGCCACCTATCTCATCGTCACGGAGGATAAGTCCGATATTGAGTATTATGCCCTCAACGCTGTGTGCACGCATCTGGGTTGCGTCGTCCCGTGGAACAAGGCCGAGAATAAGTTCATGTGCCCTTGCCATGGCTCCCAGTACGCGCCCACGGGCGCTGTCGTTCGCGGGCCCGCCCCGTTGCCGCTGGCCTTGGAACGTGTCGAAGAGGACGAAGCCGGCAATGTCGTCCTCAAGAGCTGGAAAGAGGAGGACTTCCGTACTGGCGGCGAACCGTGGTGGAAGTTCTAAGTCGTCTCGCCTAACACTGCGTCTTTGAAAGCTCTAATAGTACTTCGCTACGTCACATCTCTTCTTTCGTACATTCAATTCTTGTCTCGGGTTTTTATTTTGAACAAACGGCCACGGCCCTCATAAACAACAGAGAATCGAAAGCTAAATACACTTGTATCTATCTCCATATGTAGTCCGCCCTAGTTGCCGGGGATCTGTGATGCAATCAGCCTGCTTAAAGTTTTCAGGTTCTTCTCTAGTCCATCGTGCTGGCCCAGAGTCGCCTTGTCTCGGCGAAGTTGGTTCACGTTTTCGGTCAGTTGCTTGAGCGTCTCTACCACGATAGCATCGAACTCCTCAGCTTCTGGTTCTAATACCAGCATCAACTCTCGAAGCCACTCTACCTTCAATTCTACTTCTCCGTCCAACAGACCGTGCCCAAGCTGTTGCGCCAACGAGATCTGTGTATCCTGTGACAGTGTGTGTGTCTCGAAGAAACTTCCTACTTCAAACTTCTTGCAAAGCCATGTTACAAGTGCCAGATCTGCCTTATCTAGTGCCGTTTGGAAGGCGCCATCAATGTTCCCTCGTTGAATTTCTTCTTCGATCGTCTTCTTAATCTCCTCAATTCCGATCTCCGTCACTCCTTGTGCTCCCCCGGATTGCATTTCCCCTATTTGCTTCCGCAGCAGCAGTACGCTTGCTGTTAAGTCCTCTGTCGCCTCGCTCACCCCGCTCAGTACTGGTGTGACCATCGCATCATACTTAGAAGCCATGGACTGAGTTACTGACGACGCAACTTGCCTCTCCATTTCTTGGCAAGCGTTTGTAAACGATGAATTGATGCTTGACTTCTCAAGAGCCTGATCAAAATAGTCTATCGACACTTTGTGGTCCTTCTTCGCGTTCTCCTTCATCGACACTCGCATGTCGGCAATAATTTTGGACATCCCGGGAATCAGCGTTTCAGCCAAAATCTTTTTCATGGAAGAATACACAAACCGTTCGAGGTTGGTCTTCGCAGTTTCTGTTACAGATTCAATAAGACGATCCATTTTCGCCTTGTCAGCAGTGTTTCTCTGCACTGCCCCCTCGTCGAAGGCCGTTAGAGTCTTCTTGGCGGCCTCTAAAATGCTATCCGCAATATCATTCGCATTCACGACTGGTTCGACTGGTGCAACCGGCTCTGGAATGTGCTGAGGGGGTACTGAAGGTATTGGGGGTGGTTGGCTCGGTTTTCCCAAGTCAGGCTTGTTCGTGCTTTCACTTCCTTGAGGAAGCCGTGGTGTGCCCACGGGACTTTGAGGCGTACTCCGAGAGTGTTGCCGCACGCCGTCCACCGAGCTTTGTGTTCCCCCTCCACGAGCAGACCTTTTTTCGAACGATGCGCTCGCTGCCCGTCTAGGAGTTACAGTTTGGCTTGGTGGAAGTCCTTCCCCATAATTGTCTCGGGGTACGGACGAGGACGGTTGTAACACAGTCGGCACTTCTGATTTCGGAATCATTCTATCCGGTTTTCTTATGACCGAACTTTGCATCGACTTCGGATAAACCTCTGGCTCAACCAGAGTCCTGGGACCACAGTCCTTCACGGGCAAATGAATTAATTGGATACCACGTGGTTGAACGCACCACACTCCGAGCTCCTCGACAGGGT
Source organism: Chondrus crispus (assembly GCF_000350225.1). Classification (NCBI taxonomy): domain Eukaryota; phylum Rhodophyta; class Florideophyceae; order Gigartinales; family Gigartinaceae; genus Chondrus; species Chondrus crispus. The sequence continues at coordinate 440,180 of NW_005178873.1, forward strand.
CTGAATCCAAGACCTGTCCACCTATCGTATTAGAGGGAGTGCGCTTGTTTCGAGTCATACAGAGAGATAGAATGGCTTGCTTCACGGGGACTTCACTGATCGCATCAAACGCATGAGCCTCAAGGTTGAAATGAAGAACGAAAAATGAGTGTCCCTTCACGTTTGAGAGCATGACAAGCTGCTCATGTGGGTCCACAGATGCCACGGTATACAGGTCTGTCAGGTCATCTCCGAAAAGCCGAATGGATTGACGCAGTTCAATAGATATGGAAACTTCCTTCGCTGCCAAGCCCGCTACAACCCAAACTTCTAGCTCTCTCCCTCCCTCAACAACCAACAACAAAGTATCTTGGTTCAGGGAATAGATCGATGAGATTTTTGAAGTTTTGTCTCGTGGCAACCGTGCAATGCATGACGAAAGGGTGCTGTCTGCATTCCACAGGAAAACCTTGCCGCCTCGGGATGTGACGATCACTCTTTCAGACAGCCAGGCCGCAGAATCCACTGGGGCAGGTTCTTCAATGTCTTTGATGCCATCTAGCTCTTTGTGTGACTTCAAGAACTTGTCTCGAACCATCATCTTGTCGTTCATCTTGACGAGTTCAACGACGCGCACGTCTGCAGAACTTCCATCCAATAAAATCATTGCAACTCCAACCCCATTCTCGGCAATAATTGAGTTTGGCCCTGGTCGGAAAGCTATTCTTCGATAGCAGCGGCCATCGTTAATGTCTGGATGTTCAAACCGAATCGCATCGGCCACTTCAAGGGTTTCTTCATCGCTTTTGGAGCTTCTTACAAGCTTCCAGACATAGACAGAGCCGTCATCAGCTACTGATCCGAGGATAGAGATACCGCCGCCGGAGTTCGGGTCTACTGCTTTCTCTTGAGCGTAAAGAAATTCAACATCAGCGACAGTAGATTGATGCCCCTTCAACAGTGCACGAACAGTGGAGCTTCGGAGAATAGCGCGAATGTGGCCGCCGACAGCATACGTAATAATGTGATCGTTGACTGCGATCTTGCGATCGTGCTTGTCGAGATACTGGGAATTGTACACTGCAATCTGACTGACGCGCAAGTCTCTCTTCGAGACTTCATCTTTGTTTGAGGAAAGGTTGTATTGGAAGTCTGCTGCAATTCTCTTCCCTTGCGGTGCGTCTACAACTACGTGGACGCCAGGCCACCCTGGAGCTCTATCACCTTCTGTGCGGGATGGTCTGGCGAGTGATTGGTTGGAAAGGGTTTGGTCGGAGAGGGAGGTGCTGAGGCGTTCATTGTTAAGGCCATCCTGTGACATTTCAATCGCAAAGTCGCTTCCATGAATACTCGACCCTTCGCCCAAGGTTGCGGCATCGGACGGTGCTGGACCGTCGCCAGAGGCGGATAAGTCATGTGTTGGATCCGAGTCGGCGCCGTTTACATCCTGACCGTCGGAGTGAGTTGTGTCTCCGTTGGTAATGCCGTTGACTGGGTAGTCGTCGTCTTGGTCTCCTGCAATTGGGGTCTCACCGTCGTCCGAGTCATCGGAAAGAAGGCCATAGCGCTCTGCTAGCATGCGGCGCTGAGCTTCGAGACGGGCTTCTTCGGTAAGATAGGCGTTTGGTTTAGTGCCGACCATATTCGCAGTTTTGGAATGTCAGGACTTGGCAAAATGAGTTTGCGAGACAGACGAGAGAAGACAGGGAAGTTGGATGAAAAGAAAGGGCAAGAGAGCTAGAGACAAGATCCGGCAAGTGTGCGGTGAGTAAGGAAAAGGTGGAGGGAGGCGAGGCAGAGGAAACAGTCGGAGTAGGAGATTGGTGGGGACGCGGGAAGAGACGATGCACACATTGATCCACAGGCGCTGTGATGAAAAATGCCAACGAAAGGGGTGGGCGGCGAGGGCAAGGCGAATCGTTGGAAAAGGAAATATTTCCCCATCTGGTCATTAATATTTGTATGTCACAAAATTTGGCAAATCAGCCCCCCTCGAGACGCTTTTTCACAAGCAACGCGTCCCCCATTCTTCCCTTTTTCCTTGTCCATACCGAATACGCGCAGCCCCGTCTCAGTCCAAGCCACCCATTCCACGCCAAGGCATCCCCTCTCACCTTCCAGCTGTCATCTCTGAAGTGTGCCAAACACTTGTATGGGCACTACTTAATCGCCCTTCTCATGGCACTACCCATTTATCTTCTCGCATCGTCAAGCTGACTACTATAGCCTTTTCCCTTATTCATCAATCCTACACATTCCATTCCATGCTTCAAAAAGAATTTTTTCATCGCGCCAAGTGACGCTATTCACCCCCTCCTCACACGACCCAAACGCAGCATCTAAAACAATGTCCATCTCTCCGAAACACCTATTTTATCTCACGTTTGGCAAAAGCGCGGAAACACTGTCCTACTAACTCTGCCCTCTCTCATCCATCATTGGAGCATCCTGCCGCGTGGAGCGCACGATTCGCATCATCTCGCTCAGCGCTATTCACCAGGTGCCTTGCGATGGCTGCCGACCCCTCTCTCTTAACAAATTTTCGAATGATTGACATTCCGCACTCATCCAGAACACGGCACGCTAGTCCCTTCCCACCAATCTTAAACACAGTCCCAACCGTTTTCCGAGCGCAGGTATCCCCAGTCAATATTTTCATATTTTTCTCATCCTTGAGCGCTTCCGTCAGGCCCGTGCTGACCGCCCCACTCGTAGAGCTATTTACGAGCGCACCTAAAACCATAGGAGCAGACCACCGACTCTGAAGGAGACTCACCAGGTCTTTCCTCATTAGATCACAAATAGAAGCTTCAAAAACCACACGTAATTCTTCCCTTCGAACCTTCACATCCTTTTTTGAAAGCTGCCCAAACTTTTCTGTGTCGACCTCGCCCCATACAACACCGTACACGTCAGGATTGAAATATCGTGTATCCCTTCCGAAGAACAAACTCAACACAGGTACCCTTGCGTATTTGTGCTGACACATGGTTTTCACATACCCCATGTCAACTTCCTTTGTCGAAATCTTTGTTGTTTCTTTCGGTTGCTTCCCCTTTTTGTCAGCCTTGGACTTACCGCCACGTGAACTAGATTTGGATGCCATTTCGATCTCAGCCATCTCCGCCGCCATACTCGAGCTCGAAAAAATTTCAGCCGATACCGTCTTCCCAACTAGCCGCGTGTCATCCACCCACTCGAAGAGAGCCAAAATCAAGCGATGACCATATTCATCCTCGAGGAGCTTTCGAATGTGTGTCTTTAGAGCCCGAACAACTTTCTTTCTGTGCTTGGCGTCCAGTATCTTAACGCAGTTGATCGCAACGAAAATGCCAGGCTTACTATGTGCGAAGTGAACCAGCACAGGTCCTAGCAGCACAGCCATTTCCTGAGCCTTCTCCTTCGGGTACGACTCCATTACGACGAGCATGTACTCCTTGAGGGCCGCGTGGATGATTTCAAAACGCAGCAGTTTTTCTTTATCCAAAAGCTGGCTGAGAATGGTGCCTGCAGAATCGACGACGGCGCTTGCAAAAGTTTCTCCGACAACGTCAAGAGAGTGTGCAAATATGGACGCGGGTTGTGGTTGCGGCTTGACAGAAGATTGTGTCTTTTCAGATGCTTCTTTCAAAATGGTGGTGCGAAAGGTGTCTAGGAGTTTGCGTTGCTTCATGTAAAGTAGTTCAAGGACAAGCTCCGTCTTTTCCTTGGCCTTCAACACGGTCTGGAAAGCAAAGTCAAGGACATCAGCGCCATAGGAATTTCGTATCAACTGGGCGACATTACCGCGCAAATAGTTGTCATAGAGAAGTGACTTTTCCTTCTTATCCCCTACGCGCAACATCTTGAAAGCCAAGTGATGGCCGTATCTATCGCAAGCGAGTTTGACAAAAAAGGGCATTTCTCCCTCCATGGCGGGTTTCTTGGAGCCCTCAATAAGCTCCTTCATCACGCTTGTCTTCTGAGCATTGTCCCCATCCGCGAGCATCCACTGGACGATGCGCGAACCATCGTGCCTGAAGACAAATTCCACAATGCGTCCGCTGAGCAATTTCAACAACTCAGCGACGAGCTTGACAGATTTGTCCGAACTCGTCGCTTTTGGTCGCAGCTGCTCCCAGGTCGTTTTCGCCTGTGCCATGACCTCGCGGCGCTCATCGCGACGGTTGGCCTTCTCTGGCTTCTCTTCATAGCGTTTACGCTTCTTAACGACGGGTTCGGCCGACACCGCTGCGCGTTTCTCACCCACTTGATAATCCTGGGTGCCTGCCATCGCTCCACCGTCTTTGCTGTTCTGGCTTGCTTTTTCTCTACCACTTGCAGTGGTAATCCTAGTAGGCCGAGCGGGCAGTGCAGTTACGCCGCCGCCGACACATGATCGGCATAGCCGGTTTTCATTGGCTGTACTTCTTGGACTACAGTAGTTGATTCCATCTCCTTTCGTACGCTGTTCAGTACTGTATAATATTTTTACGCACGTGTACTTGAGCCTTCTATGGTATACGGCGTATACTATACCATAGAAGGCTCAATGCAAAACGTGTACTATACGGAGGGGTCGCGATATAGTGCTACCCTGCGGCAGTGGGCCGAAAACGACACTATATCGAACCAGGCACTATAAGATAATGAGATTTTCGGCTTTTTTGCAGCCACCTCCTTGTGCAAGGAAGGGTCCTTGTGCAAGGAAGTGGCAACAAAAAAGCAGTGATGCAAGCAAGCATCACTGCTCAGAAAGACCGCTCTCAGGACGCCATCACTCACACTTTGCATCTTCACTAAAGACTCAAGTCTAATCAAGCATTTCTGCTATTAGTAGCTGCCGAGCCGTCGCATTGAATTCCTCCTTTTTCGCAGCCATAAATGCTAGCCTACACTTTTGCAGATGTCTAATTGCATCATCAACCCTGCCTTTTTCCGCCATAGTCTCTATTCAAGTTAGCAACTGCATAATATCTTTCCGCGGCGGCAGCGGCTCTCGGGCAGTACGTCCATCCAACTGCCTCTCTGGAGACCCTTCGTTTTTGCATTCAAATTCGTGCCACCCGCAGAAGGGAAGCACTATATCAGAGCTGGCACTAACAAAGAGGGCACCATATCGCGACCCCTCCCTGTACCGTATAGCAGCGGTACTGACCGGATGTGGGCTGCGGTAGAGTTGCGCTGCGATTCTATTCTGGTAACTTACCCTTCAGGGTAAATATCTATTGCAAATTAGAGCAATGGAGGTACCCAATAAAAATTAAGCACTTGGCCAGAAATTTTTGATTAGAGAAGCGAATGCTGTACGGTAAAGTTACGGTCACTCTGGGGAGAGATGCTCGGTGACCGTACATTGTAGATACGGTAGGTACCCCTCAATAGTGCACCCTCGTGCCATCTGTCGAGACAAAGTATCCCAAGCAGAGTAAGGACAGGGTGTCCGAGCATATTGTACGCTCAGACTTACGCGAAAGGTCGTGCGTTTGAGTCAATTACAAAGTGGACAGACTGACAGTAAGTGCAGAACGATATGTGGTACAAGTAGTAGCCCATCTTTGAGAGAGAAAGGCATCTGAATCATCCCGGACTCTGGAACGGGTCTCAGGGCCGTTCCTAACTCGCAGTTCATCACAAATTTTTCTTCTCTCTCTCTCTCCTGAGTTGTAAACGATATGTTTGTCGTAAGCATGAACTGCTAGGCACCGCCTGGTTCGCCACTGAGCACCAAGCACCCTAGGAGCCGCTTCTCTGTAACCCCCGTTGGCACCGACCAGGCGGTAACATCGTGACTTGCAACAGTGACCGAAGAGCACATCACACTCAGGGCCATTCCATTCATCATGATTGGCAATCACGCAATCACGCAATCACGTCAATAAATGGTGCCTGCTCCCTTGTGGTTGGTTGTTTATATTACGTTTCCTAAAAAAGGGTCATGCTCATTAAAGAAATAAACAATCGACTTAAAATTAATCTTGTGCTCCAACTTCCTGTAATGCTCCTTGCAATTCTAAAAGATTTAAACCCCATTCAAATATTCGTACATTTCGAAATGATAATCAACGCGCTGCTTGTGCAACCCAGGGTTGCACATGTGGGAAAGCCAGAAAGCAGGATCTACTCTCTTTGCCGTGCCATCATTACCTCCTTTGAAACCTTTGCGATGGTGGGTAATCACTGTCAGACCCGTTTGACTGCAGCCGGCAACTTCGTTTTTCCAGAGTGCCAAACGTGAAATGGAATGAAGCAAGAAGTGTGTTAACACATGCACATGCAAAGCCGTGGAAACGTGCTTACAGCGACAAGTAGCACACGTTGGAGAAAGGAACGATGCAGAACGACGTTAAATTAATGTCGTGATCGCCTGATTGCGTGATTGCATGATTGCCAATCACGATGAATGGAATGGCCCTCAGTCTCACGAGACTAGCCCAATCTGTCTTCTGAGCGACACCATCAGCTACAGTATACCCGTACATGCCCCCCTTTCTTGAACAGAGCACCCATCACTGGAACAAAAACTTTATTGCAAATTTTATTGTGATTCAGCTTCTACCGGTAAAGGACTCTACTTTTGAGTGAAAAACGTTCAGTGACAATGACGTAAATCGTTCAAAAATGCAAATGGCGCAATTTGACATGCAGAATCCGACTTGGCGCCCTTTTTGCCATCGGAAAACAAACTTTGGTTAAACCTCGGTGCAAATTGGGGCATTAGAGCTCATTCCGCTTCTCCTCACACCACGGCCACCACACCATGACCAAGAAGACCAGTCGCGAGAGGAAAGAAGAGCACTACTTCAACCGAGCCGTCATTGCTATCGATAATGGCGCAACTAGGCGCGAGGCTGCCCGACTTGCCCGGCTCCCTTTGGCGACTTTTCAGTACAGATTCGCACACAGAGGTGAATCAAAAAAAGCACGCACCTACCTATCCCCCGATGACGAGCAAGTCATTGTTGACCTTGTTCTTTCGTACTCTCGCCGCGGCTTCCCCCTCAAACGGACAGACGTCGCAGATGCTGTCCAATTGATGGTGACTTCGTTTTCAGCCGAACGCCAGAATACAATACCTTTTATTGAGGGGCGCCCTGGACGAAAGTTTCTATCACTCTTTTCTAAGCGCCACCGAGAAAAGATCAAATTCGGAAGGGCCTCTACAGAGGAAGAGACTCGCTGGAAAGCAACCAATGCCGAAAATCTGACGACCCATTTTGCAGAATTGGAACGGCTAATTCGTGTGTACAACTTGGACTCTTCGCGCATTGCCAACCTAGACGAAAGTGGTATGACACCAAGCAAAGATTGTGCACAGTCGAATAGAAGAAAGTCCTACAGTGCTCGAGGACAGAAGTCTCTTCAGAGATCACCAGAGTTTAGGAATGTTAAACGAATAACAGTCATGCCCGTGATATTTGCCAATGGGGATGTTGGTCGCCCTTTATTTGTTGTCGAGGGTAAATCTCTAAAGTATCGCACTGTTGAGCTCAATGGGGCACCTGTCATGGAGACGGTTGCCGATTGTCTTCCTCGAGGAAGTGTCATAACCACAAGAGAGGATGTGGCTGGGGTGGACAGCAAAAACTTCCTGCGCTGGGCAAAATATTTTGCGGATGATGTCAAGGACCTCACAGTAAATGGCAGGAAGGTTCTTTTAATTTTGGATGGCTATCGAAGCCATATGGGGTACCGGGTTCTACATACTCTGAAGCAAGCTGGGATTGTGGTATACGCATTGCCTGCGCATACAAGCGGCACAACCCAACCTCTGGATGTTGGGGTTTTCGGTCCATTTAAAGAACACATTCGCAGCTGTGTCGAACAGCTTTCTTCCCCTACAGAATGGAAGAGCTACGACGTGTTTGACTATATGAAGGTAATGCGAGAGGCATATGGCAAGGCGTTCACGCGAGCACATGTGACCTCTGCTTTTAGGAAATCTGGTATATGGCCACTCAATGCTGGTGCCCTCATCGACGTGCCCCGTCCGCAGTGTTCTATCAATAACACATCTTTGGCGACAGTCTCGGAAATGAAGGAAATGCTAGAAAAGAAACGCTTGGTGTACAAGGATAGTTTAGGCGTACAACCGCGCGTGCTACAATGCGGTTATGTTGACACATCGGCTGGGTTGACCCTGACAACGGATGTCGCAATGGATTTGGCAAGGTGTAAGGACGCTATGGGAAGAGCTAGGGGGGCAGTAAGGCAGGAGAGGGAGGCCGATGTAGCGCAACGTGCAGCTGAGGCTGTGGAGCGGACTAGAGCACAGCGCTTAACGCTACGGGAGAAAGCGCTTGCTTTCCGTGTGCACCATTATAAGGATGCGACCATTTATCCAAGGTCTCTGTTGGTACGTCGCCAGATTGCGAAGAAGAGAACTTCCGCTCGGCGTGCCGCAATCTTCAAGAAGGCAGCACAGGAGGTTGCACCGTCCCCGAATAGCAATTAGAATTAAAAATTGCAATGTCGAAATGCATCAGCCAGTGAAATGTCCGTGCAAATAATGGGTGCTTTTTCTGTGGTTGCAACCTCTCCGATACCCGGACCGAAAGACGCCGTTCATGCCGATGTATGAGCCTTTTGGCTCCTGAGATCAGAAAAGCAGGTACGTGGAGACTGTCAGTTTTCCAAACAGTCAAAAAATTTTCTCCGATGCCGCTTGCTTCTTGTTTTTACATTTATTTTTCTAATCATGTTCAACTTAGGGGGTACCCCACTAGTAGATACGCACTACTGACAGCGAACTAATAAAGGTCCATCCACAGGTCACAGCCCACCGGCCACAAAATGCTCCGATATGAGCATTTGACGTCGCTTCTTGCGCGCTTGTTGATGATAGGTCAGTGGTCACGGTGGTCGCCATCGGTGGACCACCGGGGTGTCCGGTCGTGGTCGTCAACCGCAGCACAGCGGTGTGCATCTACATCAGCATGGCTCCACGTGCACAGGTGTACACGTGGCAAGAGTTGTGACATCCCTGAAAGGGGTGCACTTTTGGCCATGTGCACTATTGTAAAGCGAACTATTGGGGAGACCCCCCCTGTACAGTATTCGCTTCTCTAATCTGTTCACAGATTGAGGAAGATTCCTCACATGAGGAACGCTCTGCCCTTAGGCTTACAGCCAAAGGGTACAGTAATCGTTCGATTAACCATATCCCGTATTTGATCCCATAGACGTCAAGAAACAATGCAGTGACAACCAGCTACACGCTTCATGATGACAAATGCGGTTGACATCAATCGCGTTTGTTCGCCCGCATCTCACGCCAATCCCCCTTGAACCATTGGTCCTCTCATCCCACTTGCTGCCCTACTCCAATATCTACAAGTAGTAGAATGCACATCTCAGTCATTCCCGACTTCTCCCCCATTCCATAACAATTGCGCCAACCTATCATTACTTCTTCGAATGTTACACTCTCCAACCAACTCAAGACACCCTCGACACACTCACTATGCCGATACCCTCACAATACAATCAAGCCACCTTCGACGACACCTTCAAAATCCGCCCCATCCGCATGCACGCCCCGGCCGAAAAGGCTGCCGTCGTCTCTCTCATCAACCGCTGTTACCGGGGCCCGGACAACTGGACCAACGAAAGCGCGCTCGTCAAGGGCCTGCGCATCCACACCGAAGCCCTCGAAGCCTCCCTACGCACGTTTGAAATCCTCGTCGTTGAGCACCGCCTGCGAGAGGAGGTCATCGCATGCGTCAGGACGGGAATCACGTACAAGACAATGGGGAAGACTTTGGCCGAGCCGGCGGGCTATCTCGGCCTCTTCGCCGTCCTCCCAGAGTTCCAGAGCAGGGGAGTCGGGTCGAGGCTTATGAAGGCCGCAGAGACCTATTGCGCAAGTAAGGGCGTGTCCAAAATGGTAAGTATTTTTCGCTCAATTGGCAAACGAAGGGCAGCAACCGTACTAAACATCCTTCTTGTTTTGCACAACGGATACAGTGCATTGATGTGTTACATGTGCGACAGGATATTATCGAATGGTATAATCGATGCGGTTATCGTAGAGTTGGCGGTTCCGTCGATGCGGGTCCGCTCATTGAAGAGGGCGGCGAGACTCTCTTGGTCCCGTGCTCTTTCATTCTCATGCAAAAGAGCTTCACACCTGAGAGAAACGCACACCCCTCAGCCACGGTTTTGAAAACAGACGAATGTATCAACAGCAACAGCGCAGACGAGAAATGTGCACAGGGCACGGGCATGGATGATGCATTGGAGGTCTAACGACCGCTCATTATTTTTTATTTCTCTTAAACTCACTCCTGCCGAAGGGGAGGTACTGGCATGAGTCACTCTTCTTTATTCAACTTAGGAGCTTCATGCATCATTTTCGTCACAGCTATCTGTCTCTTCCTCCCAGTAGCCGTTGTAACTATCATCCGCAAAGCAAACAACCTCGTTCGACGGCGTTGTAATGCTGTGTCCAGAGTCCGAATAACCAGAAACCGCACTAAATCTCCTAGAAAGCCTTGCTCCGTCCTTTTCAATCCCTGAGCGCGCTGACATGTTTTCTATCCTCGATGTACCCGACTCAGCCCCGCCCAAAGCTTGATGTGCTGTGAGTATCTCTTTCCTGCGATTGAAAATCCCCAAGGTGATACCAACTTCCGAACATGCAGCAAATTCCTCACGCTTGCTGAACTTCATCTCCGTGTATAGGTAAGAGCATGACGTTTGATGCCACTCCAAGGTTTCCCGACATAGCAGCTCCTCAAAAACGCATCGAAAAAATCCTAGAAGGACTTGATTTCCCCAGCGAACTCCATAGATCTCTATCCGGATCGGGTTCCTAGGATTGAATGCAGTCAATTCATTTCTGTCAAGACAAAAACGAGGAAAAGCAGCAGAAGAGCTCGTCCATGCTGGCCTCTGCAGACGCTTCGAGGTAAAGATTCTACTCCATCGTCCTTTTTGCGCAGTTCTTGAAACTGCCAATATGATGCTCGATTCCATGACCCTCTTCCATAAACTGCTGTGCGCTCGAACAGAGAACGCAACCGTTTGCGTTGTCACAGGATACTCCATGGACCTACCCATCACGATGTTAACCGAAATCAGCCCTCCTCCGGGGTCACTCTTTCCGAACATTGTCGAAACGTATGGGTCCATGGACGTTTCGAAAACTCGATCCCAAAGCAATTGTGCAAGTGTAAATTCTGCGGTTGTATAAACGTTTGAGTTCACTATTACTTCAACTCGAAAGACTGAGGAGCTAGCGTAGGCTTGCGAGTTATACATAAGCAACGGAGAAAATCGGGCTTGCTTTGTGAAATATGGGCTACTCACCCCAGAAATGGTTTCTGTCCTTAGAATTTCTGTGAACTCCACAGCGTTCAGTTGATTGAACATGAGCTTTGCAGAAAGTGTAGTTGTCCTCCACGCAGTGGGAGCTACCCATTTGTAACCTGCAATGCCAATGTTAAAGAAACTGTTCTGGAAGACCTCTGGCACTTCTCCTTCATGACCTTCTTTCTGTTTCTTTTTGTTCTCATCTTGAGTAAAGAAGGTTATCACCTGCGTACAATCAATGTCAAGACCACGAAAACAGCCGCATTAGTAAAGAGAGTATGTCGCCAAAGGCTCAAGAAGCAGACACAGGCACGTTGGAAACCAGTGTTGAGCCGCAATTTCGGCTGAGATTTTAAAAGAGATATGACATTGACTTTCCTTGTGGTTCAAATCCATGCTTCTGTTGTGCTTTGTTCCGCTGGATGGCCAAGGGAGTGGATATATCCTGATCCTTAGTGAAATGTTTGACTAGGTCAAGCCATCTATGTACTGGGTCAACTGTTGTTCACAGCAATGGAAGCCTGAAATGTGCCAAGGCATCTTGAGGTCCTAACATACACTTTTTCCGCGTGCATGCTCCATCCAACGTGCTCTTTGGCGCATTAAGCTAAGAAGAAAACCGTTTAAATGTATAAATGTATTTGTTTCAAGAGTAACACAAGCCTTTTTGGAGTTCGATTTTGTCAGCTTGTATCATGAAGCTTTTATTTCCAAAACTTTCGTTACATATCACATATACATCTGCCTCAACGTTGTCGTGTTCACTGTCAGTACGGCGGCGCATTGAGGCTGCTGCTGATGGCAACTCAGACATACTGTAGGACTGCAAGATGCTTTTGGACATCGAGATATATCTTTCGGCCCTGGCCATTTTCTAGCCCTGTGGACGTCAGTAGCAATTCCGCATTGCTTTCCACTAAAGAGCTGGACAACCGATGCAGACTGTATGAGGTGCCTCTGTGCCTGTACCACAATGATTTAGTACATGTGACGTGCCCGTGCCCGCAACGGCCACATACTCATTACAACGCAATTCTGTTAATGCCAATCTAGTGGGGTGACTGATACATATATACAATTTACAGAATGGTCACTATTCACAATACGTTCGCTTCTCGGTGAAGCTTGTCTACAAGCTCATCTACGTCGTTGACGAAGACTCCTTGTGCTCGTTTCGGAGGTTCGGACACGTGTAAGATTTCTATTCTAGGCGCAACGTCGATGTCTAGACTTGACACATCTGTAGTTTCGATCTTCTTCTTCTTCGCCTTCATCATATTCGGCAGTGTGGCGAACCGCGGTTCGTTTAATCGCAAATCACATGTAACGACTGCTGGAAGTCCTAATGCGACGGTCTCGAGCCCACCGTCGACTTCCCTGGTCACATTCAGGGAATTCTCTGCGGGATCGACTTCAACCTGGCTAGCAAATGTTCCCTGATCAAAATAAAACGGCATCCAGCATGCAGAAAAGAATCAGTTAGAAAAGGCTGGGTCAGGCAAAGCGACATTGTCGAGCGCGTGGTTCGAAGCTGGTCGATTGGCAGCAGTCAGAGTCTGATTAATGTAGTCCAATTGAATCACGGTGTTGGCACGAGGGTTTAGTTCGGCACTTTCATAAGACCGTCGTGAATGGTGGAAGCTTGTCTTCATCCTGCTGCCAAGCACCCGATATAAGCTATGAAATGCAATAGAACAAACCTGCGGCCAACCAAGCATCCCAGCGAGCATCTGACCAGTCTGATTATTATCCCCATCGATCGACTGCTTCCCCAGGATTACGACATCTGGTTTCTCCTTCTCGACAATGGTCTTCAAAATGGAGGCGACGGCTAAAGGCTGGAGCTCGGCGTCCCCATTTGGGACAGCAATGTGGAGCCCTCTATCTGCGCCCATGCCTAATGCGACGCGAACCGTTTCCGCAGCTTTCTTCGGGCCGATGGTGACGGCGATGACTTCGCCTGCATGCTTTGCTTCACGAAGGCGCAAAGCTTCCTCTACGGCGATCTCGCAAAACGGATTCATTGACATTTTGACGTTGTTGAGATCCACCCCGGAGCCATCCTTCTTGACGCGGACCTTGACCGCGTAATCAACAACACGCTTCACACCGACAAGTATCTTGCGGGAAGACATCGCTCGTTGCGGTGGAGGAGGTGATCTGCGAAGCAAATCCACCTACCTCTTCATTCCTGCGACGGGGGTGGGGGGGAGGAGGGGGCAGACGGATCCCGCTTTAATAGATCTACGGGGTCCAGAGTCCAGTGCTCAGTCGTCACAATCCGTGGTGAGCCAATAGAGACAATGTTTAGTCTCCAAAAAGTTGATCTCATTTCGATTGAGATTGGATCAAATATGGGTGATCCGATCGACAACCTCCTGCGCCTGCGTAGATGGGGCTTGGTAGATTCGAATTGCACAGGAGCTCTTGAGCTCTTTGCGATGCCGAGCCACACATACCGTACTACACAAATAGTGTAGAAATCCGTGATTTAACATTCCCAGTTAAACGCAGCGCTCACTCCGCCGCTTGGTCACCTCGCACACCGCATCACTGAAGCTATCTTATTCACTGAAGGCTGTGTGATATGGCGACAACGGCATACTCCTCCGCAGGCTTTTTGCCGCCAGCCCCTCTCATCACGCCACCCAGACCATCAATCGCATCTCGTCCTTCCCCGGCCCGCATGCAACATGTCTCCAAGCGCCCGGCCCGCCGTCCCATCTCCCGCCGCGCCTCTCTTCAACTAGCAGCGGCGGCGCTGGCGCTACAAACTCTACGGCCCACATCCGCGCGAGTGCGAGTCGCCGACGCGGACGCCGGGTCCAAAGTGGTCACGACGGAATCCGGACTGAGCTACTATGACTTCATCACGGCCGACGGGGATGCTCGCCCCGTGACGGAGGGCACTCGCGTGAGCGTACACTACACGCTGGGCACGACGGGCGCGCGGAACGGGTGGAAGATTGACAGCTCGTACGACAGAGACCCGCTCACGTTTACTGTGGGGAGGGGGGAAGTCGTGCAGGGTTTGGATGAAGGCGTACTAGGAATGGGAAAGGGCGGGAAGAGACGCGTCGTGATTCCCAGCAAATTGGGGTATCGAACAAAAGATGACCGGCCAGTGGTCATGGGTTTTGCGGAGTATCAGCGGTTTAAGAATATTTACCTCAACCCGGATAGACCGTATAAGCCGGACTTGGTCATAGATGTCACTGTCGTCAAGGTGCGATGAAGGGCACCAACAGTGATCCTCGCTCTCGAGGATCAGGATGAAGTAGAGAGGACTTGTGGTCTGTTCGCTGGGGCGCGAGCGATTCTGCGAAGGTATACTCGCGGCGCATTTCAATTCCATCCTTGTCCCAAGCTTATTTTTTTAAAACATGCGCTTGCGCAATGGCATTCTGCGCAGTGATCTCGCCAGGAGCAAAACAAGTTGCACAAAGTTGACAAGGATACGCCCCAGAGTTTCGACGTTTGTTTCCGCAGTCAGAAGCGAACGGAAGCCCTCCACCTCCCTCTTCTTTTCTCTGCATGCGCCTTCACATACACGTGGTACAGTTGTGTCCAAGAAATCACTTCAAATTTCGGAATTTCAATGGTGCTCGCAACGATGCAATCAGATTTCCATTCCTCCCTTTCTACGAGACCCTTCTCACTTACCCTACCCCTCACAGCCTTCTCTGCTTCAAGCTTCGCTCCGTCCGCTGGAGCAGCTGCAGCCTCGCCGGCGACCTCCCAGGCCCATTCCCACCCCTCTCGCCCCCCACATGCCTGACCCTACCTCTACGAAGCTCCTCCTCCCCTGGATCGTTTCTATCCTTCCTGCCATACCGCGATGAGCAGCTACCAAGTGGATGCCGACGACCTCTTCGACACCGCCTCGAGCGGCTCTGACGACAACGTCCCCTCCGCCATCCACCCTCCATCGCCTAAACGAGCCAGGCCTACATCCTCTTTCTCAACTCCTTCCAAAGCCGCCTTTGCTCCAGCCCCCCGCACCTCCTCCTTTCCCACGTTCAACGCCACCGCTTCATTCCGCGCGACCCCTGCCTCGCACACCAAGTCCTCCTTCCCGTCTTTTTCCGCCTCTCGCGCAACTGCTCCAATCCACCCTGATTCTCGTCTCGGTAACCGCCCGGGTGCTGCCCACGGCCGCAACTTCACCCCACGTCCCGCATTCGGGGGCAGAGGTAACGCGCCTCGCCGCCAAGAGCCCCGCTCCTTTGCGCCGCGCGACGATGCCACGCGTGCGCATAGTTCAGCCTTGGGACCCATGGGTCGGGGACGTGGAGCCACCCTCCCAGCCCATGTCACTGGCTCTCGCACCAATCACGTCGCCCCGGGGCGACCGGCACCCGCTGTCACACCTGGCCTTGCCGATGAGGAGGCCATCAAGGAAGCAGCCGCCATTTTGCCCGAGCATATGAGGGCGCGATACATCGAGGACGAGCGTAAAAAAGCCGCAGCCGCGAATAGGGTTGAGAGAAAACGGCCGGGACGGAGACGAAAGGACACTCGTGCGCAACAAGGGCCTCTGGGAGAGCTTAGAAAGAGGCGCGCTGCTTCGGGAACTGCTAATGGTCTGAAGAGTAAGCCGGCATTTAGTCTCGGTTCTTTGATCAAGGCTGCGAGCAAACAGGAAACTAGCCTCACCAGACGTGAGCCGAGCCGCCTAAAGAGCGCTGCGAAAATGAAAAGAGCAGAAGCTTTGAGTGTTTACACAGCGGTTTCGAGGACAAAGGAGAGCGTGGAAAGGGAGGAACGATTGCGGCGGGAACAGGAGATGAGACTACAGGAAGAGGAGAGGCAAGAGAGGGAGTTTTATGAAGACCTTAGGGTGCGGGATCGTGAATACAGAAAGCAGCAAGCAGATGCGTGGAGAAAGGAAAAGACTGTAGCGAGCAAGATGAGGGACTCCCACTATGTCGCTTGGCTCGAGAAACATCTCTTCTCGGGTGAGGACAAGGTTAAGGAGGATAGTCTTGAGTACCTGGGGCTGCGATTGCGGCCGGTCACAGACGACGAGCAAGTATCGCGACTACTAACTATAGAAGTTACAGAGATATAGACGGCCTTGTACGCCAAAGTTAGGTTGCCATCGATTATGGCGCGGCTGAGTAGGCATCTCTTCAGAGTGTACTCTCGAAGTAACGAAAGCATGCGGTACGGTCGCGATTATCCATCGCTTCTAAGAACATAGAAATAAGAGTTTTAACTTCTTGCTCTTGTCCCGTTCTGGACAAAGACAGCGCTCATATTGTGGTTGCCGTGCAGAAAATCTGCAGGTGTCGCTAATTTGATCGACTTCGGAGCACAGCATACACATGAAAAAACACCGGAAACGCATGGTTGGAGAGTTGGCTTGTACAGCAGCTTCTCACTGCCACTGCGCCATATACATATGTATTACAGATTTGTACACAAACGGAAGGGTATTCGTCACTACAGTAGTACGCGATAGTATGATTGCACCAGTCGTACTTTGTGTGCTTCCCGTAGGAAGACAGGATCCAAGAACCAAAACATTTTGCACGACTCGACTTGCGTAAAAACTTCCGATCGCTTTTTTTTTAAGCATCTTGCGTGCGAACACTCTCACACGCCAATCTCACTCTTCGCTTTGAATGTCAACATCGTCTTGTTCTTCAGTGCCGGTAGGAGAACGTAATCATTGCCAATGGCAGTCCTCGCGACACCACTTTTTGGACCAGTCGTAACGACAAACACAGACGGAGCGGGCCTCTTCCTCTTCATCTTTGCGTTGAGAGCATCCAAAGGTTCCTTCTCCTCAATGGCCTTCAATGTCGATATAATATTGCCAGCAACAACCTTTTTGTTATTGAAGGCATTTGGCGCTGTGTTTGTTAACGCAGTGCAACAATCACCGACCGCAAAGATCTTTCCATCACTGGCGTGGACCCTGAAATAGTCATCGACTTTAACCCAACCTGCCTCGTCGAGGCAAGCAGCCAATAGACCCTGTTTAAAGAATGCAGTGGACGGCTGAATTCCAACTGCTTCAAGCACTCTCTCTGCTTCGAGCCTCTCGCCCGACTTTCCCAACGTCCATGCACCGTTCTCTTCCACCGCACGTTCGTTCAACACAACCCGTACGCCAAGTTTCTCCAGCTTTGTCTTCACCTTAGCTGCCCCGGCCGGATTCAGTTCCGGTACGAGATGTTCGCCAGCATGCACCAAAGTAATTGCAACGTTTTTGTCCTGTTGCTTCGCGTACGCGGCAAGATCGCCTGCCAGTTCTGTACCGATAGCCCCACCACCGATAATGAGGACGCTAGACGCTTCTAGCAACTGTTTCCCTTCCCGTACATGCATCTCTCTCCTCTCCGATAGCGTACCCTCTCCTACAAGCTCTCTCCCAAGCGCCGGGATCTTTGTCCGAGCTCCTGTCGCGACGAGACAAACATCAAAGGGAATAGTCTCTCCCGTCGCCAATTTCGCGGATACCAAGGAGAGGGAGAGAATAGTAGAGCGAACGTGTGTAACGCCATGCTTCGTTGCCCATGCAGCAAGATCCATAAGATTAGCGTCTGCGACGGCGCGATCAAACAGGGCGCGGATGGCGGCCCATGGGATCTCAATATAGGCTTTGGGCTCTGCAAGGGTAATGTGAAGATCCGGCATGGACTTCCGCAGGACGACTGCGGCACTCAGGCCGGCCATGCCGCCGCCGATGACAAGGACGTGCATCACAGAGGTCCAACGTTGATAGCCTAGAAGGAATTTGGTGGATGGACAGACTGTGCCACGAGTTTATGACGGGAAGCAGCGGACGCAGTGGTCAAGGCGTGGAGGTTGTAGATGTGCTGTATCCTGGAGCAACATGGCTGGCTACATCGGATTTCGGACAACGTAAATTTATTGTCACGGGGGAAGAAGAGTGGAGATCGGCGTAAGAAGGATCGGACGCGATGAAGCGGTGCTAAGCCACGTTGCACACTGGCACGGGGGCTTGAGATACAGTTGACGTCACGTCAAACGAAAGAAGCAAACCATGGAGCAACCGACTGTAAAACTTTATTGAAATGCAGGCCTTACAGCCAATAAGACGTTTATATTCGTTCACAGGAGATCGAGGGTTCGATGCTCCCGCAATAAAGTTTGAGATAATTGTGAGATATTTTTAGGGAAAAATTGCATTTTACTGTAGAGGGAGATTTTCTACTGTAGTCCGAGATTTTATTTGAATTTTAGAGAAGCGCACGCGGACGGCCCGGCGGAATCCGGGCCGGACGCGTGGACGCTTCCGGAAGGAATTACGTAGAAATAAAAGAGAGGTGGTGATGGGCGCTGCGGGAAAAAGGGGGGACACCACTCGGCGGACCCTCACGACGGAACGGCACGCTCCCCAAACCGCCTCCCCCATTTCACCACCAACATGGTACTGTTGTGGAGGGCCGACGCAGACACAAGTGCGGGCCCTAACCCTTTTACTTACGATGGGTCGAACGGGTCAGATTTTTCCAAGTTTCTGTTCGTCTACGAGAACATCATCATGCGCGGCAAGCCTGACGAGGAGAAGGCAGGAGCTATCTTATGCCACCTCGAGGGTGCCGCGTTCTACTATAACTATGACACGTATAGTCATAATAGGAGTCTGACCGAGGCCGCCAGTAGCTGGGACGGTGTGAAGAACGCCCTGTCTGACCATTCTGTGGAGATACGGAGGCCAGAAGAAAACATCCAGAAGGCTATGAGTTGCCGACTGGATGGTAGGAACTTGCTTACTTCGATGGATGAAATGGACAAGCTCTACAGGAGGGCTGGTTTCAACGACGGGGCAAAGTACGGCTTTCTTCGCAATGCCGTAATGGCACATTTGTATGTTGCTCAGTTCGCGATCTATCGTTCTCCGACGACGTACGAAGAACTGATGAACGTGAAGGACTTTGCTGCAGGCCGTGACGCCTTTAAGGCGGCGAAAACTGCTGCGCAGTCCGTTGAACCTGTGACGCCCAAGCGTGTATTGATGCATTCTGATGTGGATCCTCGACAGGTCAAGCTGGAGAACAAGGAAGATGCTATCAATAGCCGGCTGGTGGAACTGTCACTGATGATGAACAAACGACAGACGCCAGGGGACAGTGATACGAATTGGACATGTTCCTATTGCAAGGAACCAGGGCATTCAGCGACTCGTTGTCGTTCCAACCCACACCGTGGTACTCATTGCCCGACGTGTAGGAAGATTGGACACACAACGGAGACTTGCTGGTCCCGCTTTGCGAGAAAGAATGTGGCTCATGCACGTCCTCAAGGTAACGCTGACGCAGGAAGCGCTTATGGCCCCAAAGCAGGCGGTTCTGCCAACGCCAGCGAAAAGGCCACCACAGACTCGAAGCAGGTCACGGTCATAACTGAGATCACCAAGGGAAAATTGGTGGCAGCCACGAAACGCAACGCCGAAAGAGAGGCCTTGCCGAAGCAGTCGAAGAACGGTGAGGAAGTTTTGATCCGGAGGCTGCTGAATCCCACTCCAGTAGCTCCTATGGGAACTCTCCCCTGGAATGAACCGCTAAGAGGGCCGAGAGTGAAGCCTACACGCCAGAAGAAGAATGTTTCAAAGAAGGCTGCACTCCAGGAGCACGTCGGCAAGTACAACGTCGTGTCAGAGCTGGCGAATGAGTCGTCTGATCTAACATTTGGACAACTTGTCCCTGGAGACGCTGAAGGAGCAAGGAAGGAGATGAAGCGCATTCTATCCAGGAGATTGGGGCGTTCTCGCGGGTTTGCGGGCCACACGGATGTCTTCCCGAGGCGTCTTCGGGTGGTTACTGTTCAAGTTTATGGAACTGATGCTGAAGCACTATTGGATTCGGGTGCGGTGCCGAACATCATGTCGCCGCACCTCATGAAGAGACTTTCTCTGACGCCAGAGAGTACGAAGAAACACATCACTGTGGCAGATGGGACGAGCTCCCCTTGTGTTGGATCACTGCGCCAGGTCCCGGTCTCGT
This sequence comes from Chondrus crispus, assembly GCF_000350225.1. NCBI lineage: Eukaryota > Rhodophyta > Florideophyceae > Gigartinales > Gigartinaceae > Chondrus > Chondrus crispus. Next base: position 460,429 of record NW_005178873.1, read on the forward strand.
TTGGGGGACTGGTGAGCATGATGGACTTCCTTGTCGTTACGGTAACACCGTACGACGTCATCGTGGGGATGCCGTCGTTAGAGGAGCTCCAAACGTGCATTGACTTGGGGCAACAGCATGTCCAAGTAACTGTGGGTGCTGAGACGATTCGACTAAGTCTTGAGATGGATGAAGACCGTAAGAAGCCGGGATCCGCTACCGACAGTGAGGACTTCACGTCAGACTCGGGGGTCGTGCCGGCTGACTTGACTGATACGGATGAAGACTTCGTCCTTTCGCTCCGTGAAAGGGTGCCGTTTGAACCAGACCTTGCTTGAGCGGGAGCAGTCACTGAGGACGAAGATCCTCATGCTGGACTTCCGGACCTAGCTGAGGAAGGCTCACAGTACGAGCCGGCAGATGAGAAAGAGAAAAGAGATGAGAGGGAGGGACTTCTCATGTCTAAGCTGAGCCATATCAGCAGAGAGAACGCCGACCGCATAATGTGTTCTATTGAGAGTATGGGAATAGCCGCATGGTCTTTGGACGACCTCAGGCCGGCAGGTGTCCCTGTGTCACATTCGTTTGAGTTAACTGACGACACACCCATTTCGCACGCCGTTCGGAGGGTCCCTCCGAGACACAACGCGGTAGTGCGTGAGGCGATCGAGAAGATGCAGAAAGCAGGGATCATTACCCCCTCTGTAGTTCCTTGGTCATTTCCGGTCGTCATCGCAACGAAGAAGGACGGGAAACCCCGCTCTGTGTTGACTACCGCGCGCTTAACCGGGTGATGAAGGCCAACAAGTGGCCGTTGCCTAAAATGGAAGAGATATTCGACGACCTTGAAGGAAGCAAATTATTCACTACCCTGGACTTGTTCTCGGGTTATTGGCAAGTGCGTATGGCTTCGTGGTGCAAAGAACAGACGACGTCTGTCTGTCGGTACGGGACCTTTCAATTTGAAGTGATGCCATTCGTCGGGCTCATGAACGCTCCTTCAACATTTCAAAGGATGATGGATGGCGTATTCAGAGACCTGCCATTCGTCCGAGTATACCTGGATGACGTGGTCATCTTTTCGAAGTCCTTGGACGTCCATGTTGACCACTTAATTGAAGTGTTCGAGCTGGTTGCTCGCAGTGGATTGAAGTTGAAGCTTGCGAAGTGTTCCTTAGCGCAATCACAGACCAGGCTATTGGGGCACGTCATCGGAAAGAAAGGGATTGAGGTGGATCCCGAGAAGACATCGATCATTTGGGACACCCCCGAGCCGCGCACCAACACAGATTTACGAAGCTTCCTTGGGCTAGCGCGGTATTACCGCCGATTTATCCCTAAGTTCGCAGAAGTCTCTGCATCGTTGCATGCTGCTACTTCTACCAAAGTCGAATTTGAATGTACGGAAGAGATGCAGACCGCCTTCCAGGAGTTGAAGAAGAGGGTGACGTCTCCTCCGCTGTTGGCGCCCCGGAAGTTTGACGAACCCTTCGTGGTCGAGACAGATGCATCTAATGTGGCAGTGGGAGCAGTCCTGGCTCAGAAGAAGGAAGACAAGAAGGTTCACCCGATACAATACGCCAGCAGGACGATGACGGAGACTAAGAAGAAGTACTCCACCTGTGAGAAAGAAGCATTAGCGGTGATCTTCGCGCTAAAGAAAGTTCGGGTGTATTTGCTCTCAACGCAAAAGTTCAAGTTGATTACGGATCACCAAGCGCTTCAGTATGCGTTCAAAAAGAAGGACATCCACGGTAGACTTGCCCGTTGGTTGGATTTCCTGGCGGAGTACGAATTCGAGATATTGTACCGCCCCGGCTCAAAGAATTGTGACGCTGACTTTCTCTCGCGTCTACGAGAAGACGATGGCAGGCGCGAGGAGGATGAGGGGGACCTGGTATGTGCTGCCGCTTTTGCGAAAGGAGATATACTGGAAGACATGAAACCTCATTTGCGGGAAACGTACCGTTATCTCGAAGGCGACGAGATGGTCGAGCAAGATGCTGCGCAGAGGCGCAGAATCAAGAAGAACTCCAGGAGGTTCCTTGCCTGGAACGGAAGGCTGTTTTGCAGGACGAAGAATGGGATCAGAACAATCCCTTCTCGGGGGACTCGACTGCAGATATTGCGGTCGCTGCATGACGACATTGGCCACTGGGACGCTACAGCTACGAATCAGTTCGTCCTTGACAGATATTAGTGGCCGGGAGTTCATGGTGATATCTACGCCTACGTTCGTGGATGTGAAGGCTGCCAAAAGGCTGGGCCCATCGCGACGTACGAGAGCACGGCGGTGATACCAGTCTCTCAGCTCTTTGAGACATTCTCGATAGACTTTGCGGGACCCCTTCCCAAGACGAAGAACGGAAAACGTTACATCCTGATATCAGTCGAACATCTGACTGGTTGGCCCCTGGCTTGGGCAACCGAGACCGCTACGTCTGCGGAAGTTGTCAAGTTCGTGAAGGAGGAGATCATCCATTCGTTTGGTCCCCCTCGGACTATAGTCTCAGATAACGCAACATGTTTCAGCGCGACAGCGTTGAAGAACTTCATGGTACAACAGGTAATTTCATGGAAACCGGTCCTCGCCTATGCTCCCATGTCGAACGGAAAAGCGGAGCGTATGGTTGGGACCATCAAGCGTTCAATTCGGAAGACGCTATTAGGTCAGGGCGCCGCCACCTCTAAATGGGAATCGGAGTTGAAACAGATTCTCTACGGGTACCGTCGGCGCCGACTGTCCCACGGGTTCTCCCCGTTCGAGTTGATGTATGGAGTGAAGCCGCCCTCGCAACCCCAGACCGAGTCGAACCGAATCCGGTGGGGGGGCGTTGAGGGGCGCAACTTAGACCTGTTAGCGAGCCTCGCGCTCCGAGCGACGAGGACTGCTAAACAGTTGGACAGAAAGAGCAAGAAGATGGCAGTTATCTCACAACGCCAATTTGACGTAGGCGACCAGGTTGTGGTTGCCCGAGGAACAGCCTTGGGAGGGCTACGGAAGTGGGCTTTAGGAGAATCGAAGTACTACGGCCCCTGCCGGGTAGTACGGGCAAAGCACCCGCGGTACACACTCGTGTCGCCGGGTTTGCGTTACAGTCGACGGGATATACATGCGAGGCGTTTAATCCCCTTTATTCAGAAACCCGCACATCTTATGTAGATGTGATGCATGGGGAAATTGCCCCATGGACTGGTGCGGGGATCACTATGAGGAGTAGGATGACAGAGACGATGTAGTTGAGAAACTTCGCTGGTATTAGGCTCTCCGTGCGTTCTAAAGACTGTGAGAAGAGTTGTTAAGGGTTACAGAAAGAGTCGAAATGAGACATCAACGGGAGTCAAGGTTGTCCGACAGAGAGCGGCAATGTGCATTCTAGCGGAATGAGGAAGGAAGAGGCCGTTCGATCAAGAAACGTCGATGCTATAGGAGTTACGGTGACGCAAGGTCTGGCATTGTGATCTATGAAGGCGGCGGAATGGTCGGAACGACTACAGAAGACGTATAAATGCAGGGTGCGTCGGTGTATATGCGGCTGAGAGAGACTGGAACTACGGCAACGTATGATTCAAATGGATTAGTGCATAATTCATGCGTGAATTGGTGAATCTCTTACCGCATGCAGTCTTGTATGTGAGCCACAGGTGGTAGGCTTGATCAGTTGATGCGACAGTCACGTAAATGACGAGTTGGTCGAGCCAAAGGGTGATGAAAGCATGCCCAACTTGTTTCTCGATCTGGTTCTGGAAAGACTTCACTGGAAGTCAGGTCCGGGAGTACCCGTTGAGGATGGTAAGTCGTCTTGGTCCATGAAAAATGACGTAATACACTCGAGGTTACAGTTTGCCGGTTATCGTCAGACAGTGCTTGCTCATTTCTCCGCGACGAAACGAACGCGGCCGAAGGCTCAGGCGACGCGGAAACCACGCGGCCTGAGGCAAAGGAGACGCGATCCGAAAGACGGGCCGCCTTGGTGGCAATCGCTCGACGAGGTGCCTTCCCGCCAGTGGAAGCCCTCAACGTCTGCCTGGTCCGAGCCATGTCGCACAGCTTCCATCGTCTTCGTCAAGAGTAACGATTATGAACGGGTTTGGTGTGCAGTCGCCACCATTGATTCCGCATCGAGACACTAATTTTTCCAGGTTTTGCTGAGCATCAATCAAGTGACTCGTAGTTTTGACGAACCCGTTCTCAATGTTGCCTTTTTCAAGGTCCGAAGTCGAGGAAAAATCTTCAGTGGCGTCTGCCACTATGTCTCTGGTCTTCTCCACGAATGTCTTCGCTGAGTTAATCGCTGCGGCAATTTCACAAACCGTTTCTGTGTCTAGTTCACTTTTCGGTTCTAGCGCCGGGAGCTCATGGCATGAGTCGATACTCAGTGTCAAGGTTGTTTGCTGTCCAAATTTCATCCTGCGTCTGGTCTGGCAGGTGCTGGCGAAGCAAGTAGTAATGTAATGTTGAGTCGTCTTGAGCAATTGAAACCCCTTCTCAGTCGCACTTCCGCAAAATCTGAGAGATTGTTCGATGCAGATGAGTAGAAGAGTCCCACGGAGATTTCTCAATATCCGCCTTCGCCCAATGAACACTATATCTGGGAACGAATACCGTGCTTAATCTGTCTTCACACGTCATGGATGACTTGATTCTGACGAATTCATTCCTGTGGCATGCGCATGAATTTGTCGAGGCATTGATATAAAATCACTGCCCAAATGATGGCATCAGCCGCAATTGCACCGGTTCAGGGAGTCACAAAAAGCTCCACGAGTACTCTGTATTTGGTACGTGGCGGGACGGTGAGATATGAGACGTGCTAGGAGAACTTGAATGGTCAAAGCCCTTGTGCTTACGTTGAAATTTGGAACGGAGAGGGCTGCATGGATTTTTGGCCCACGCACAACTTTATTTCGAAGGGGTTTTTTAATGTTCACAATTTTGAGAAAATATATTTTTGTCCTTGCATTTCGAATCATTGGACGGGTCACAAAATATGTCTTTGAACGGCAGATACGTACCGGGGCTCCTCTGCGACTCTTTCCATTCCTGAGATCAAAACTTAGATGCAAGGGCCATTTTTCAGACACATTAATTCTTTCGCTTATCCGACAGCCAAATGAAGTACTTACATACAGATGGACGTTTGCTGCCGATCTCTTCCCTTTCCACTTCATCTCCCTCGAAATTATAATGGATCGAAAGGGACACCACAAGTTACGTTTCCTCCGCATATACTACCAATGCCTTTCTACGGTCGAATGCTCTTTTGCCAGAAGCGCAGCTCCAATGAACAAAAAACATGACAATCAAAAATTCAGAGAACGAGCAAATATTCGGGACATATCTTGGAATCGTTTCCGATCGTAACCATGATTTCACCAGTGCACTAGTAGTTCATCATTCACACTCAAAACTATTGGATTTTGGTATACTTCCAAAATATGCTATTTCCCAAGCACCACGCACTCCTGGATCCCACTCTCACAGTACTGCATTGTATCACTTGCACCCTGAATGACGAAGAGATCACAGTGGCTCGGTGCATCTTTTATTCCAGAGACCCACCCGTGAAAAGATACGCACAAACGGCGAAGAAGATTACCCCTTCAACATACCTGAAGATCCCTGCAGAGAGCCAGCCAGATCTCCACATGAATGCTTCACACATTAAGTATGCAGTAATACTCAAATGAAAAATGAAAAGTATCAAGGAGAGGCATTTCAATTAATTGACGGCGCACTTTCGAGGTAACACGTGGTTCGTTTGGACTTGCACGATAACAGAATGCAACGCGTTGCGCTTAACGCGCGCGTTTCAATCGCCGTTTGCAAAGCTTGAGAACAGGTTCCAAGAACAATCCTGTCATCCTGTGCAACCTTACGAACTCAGTCCTGTGTACAAATAGATACTCTCAGTAACGTGTCATAATCAGTTCAAGAATCTTTGCAGACAGGATTGTGTGGAAGCGACCCGCCTCCTCTGAAAGGGCTTCTGGTGTATTTGGAACCCTGAATCATTCTGATTTTCCCTCGCGCAGACCATACGAGACGGGTTGTTCAACCCAATAAATCCGTGCATCAAAATCTTTGATCGCAATGCGTCTCTTAGGGTTCTGACGGAAGTACTATTGTGCAATGCCCGTCATGATTTCCATGATGATGCTTGGGAGAACTGCGAAACGAAACCCGGCATTCATATCGAAATCTTCATCCAGTATGGCAGAACAGGTAGATATGTGACGCGTGGGCGTGACAGTTAGGTGCAGTGGACTTCGCACACCCCTACGGCCTCATGCGAGTATGCTGAAGATATTTTGTAGTTTAAAGTCACCAACAATGTTCTTGAGAGCACAGAAGGTCTTCATGCCGTCAAAATAGAAAAACAGGGCTGTTTGGAATTATTTCTCTCTAACTCGTCGCCGGCTGCAAGGTGCCCCTCTCATACCTCAGCTGATGTTTTGAACGATGCACGACTCTTCGAATGCTCATCGTCCACCGTTCTGAAAATGTGTAGGACTTTTACCGGCAGTGGCATTTGATATAGCATGATTCAATGCTCTTTCTCGTGCACTTGACCTTCTTTGATTTTGATTGCTTGGTGCAAATCTCTTCAAGCGTCGAACAAGGCTTTCTGCCACACAACTCACTACATCGCGAAGTTTCGCAATTGAACGTAACCGATTTTTCAAAATCTGGTTTGAGTGTTGCGTTACAGATCTTTGACTCAATCTTGAGATAACAATCCGATATTGCATTGCCTAAGGTGTCTAGAACTGGAAGTTTATGGCATTCCTTTGCGGACTTCGACATGAGTACCTCGAAGCTGAGATATGATCGGCCCAGGAGGTGATCCCTCTGAGGCGTATCCGATTTCCACGAGCTCCGGGAAGACGTGTCGCTGGTTTTGTCCTCGTGGTATATCCAAAAGTTCAACCGAGACGGACAGTACGATATTTGTTTGCCGCTTTTAAGCAGTTTCCGACCCCATTTTCCATGTGCGAGCAATCCCAGAGGAATGTCTTGAAAATCTTCTTGCCATAGTACCCTTCTTGTTTTTCTGTACGTTTTCGTGTGTGCAATGACATCTGTGCTTCCATCGTCTTCGTCAAGAGTAACGATTATGAACGGGTTTGGTGTGCAGTCGCCACCATTGATTCCGCATCGAGACACTAATTTTTCCAGGTTTTGCTGAGCATCAATCAAGTGACTCGTAGTTTTGACGAACCCGTTCTCAATGTTGCCTTTTTCAAGGTCCGAAGTCGAGGAAAAATCTTCAGTGGCGTCTGCCACTATGTCTCTGGTCTTCTCCACGAATGTCTTCGCTGAGTTAATCGCTGCGGCAATTTCACAAACCGTTTCTGTGTCTAGTTCACTTTTCGGTTCTAGCGCCGGGAGCTCATGGCATGAGTCGATACTCAGTGTCAAGGTTGTTTGCTGTCCAAATTTCATCCTGCGTCTGGTCTGGCAGGTGCTGGCGAAGCAAGTAGTAATGTAATGTTGAGTCGTCTTGAGCAATTGAAACCCCTTCTCAGTCGCACTTCCGCAAAATCTGAGAGATTGTTCGATGCAGATGAGTAGAAGAGTCCCACGGAGATTTCTCAATATCCGCCTTCGCCCAATGAACACTATATCTGGGAACGAATACCGTGCTTAATCTGTCTTCACACGTCATGGATGACTTGATTCTGACGAATTCATTCCTGTGGCATGCGCATGAATTTGTCGAGGCATTGATATAAAATCACTGCCCAAATGATGGCATCAGCCGCAATTGCACCGGTTCAGGGAGTCACAAAAAGCTCCACGAGTACTCTGTATTTGGTACGTGGCGGGACGGTGAGATATGAGACGTGCTAGGAGAACTTGAATGGTCAAAGCCCTTGTGCTTACGTTGAAATTTGGAACGGAGAGGGCTGCATGGATTTTTGGCCCACGCACAACTTTATTTCGAAGGGTTTTTTTAATGTTCACAATTTTGAGAAAATATATTTTTGTCCTTGCATTTCGAATCATTGGACGGGTCACAAAATATGTCTTTGAACGGCAGATACGTACCGGGGCTCCTCTGCGACTCTTTCCATTCCTGAGATCAAAACTTAGATGCAAGGGCCATTTTTCAGACACATTAATTCTTTCGCTTATCCGACAGCCAAATGAAGTACTTACATACAGATGGACGTTTGCTGCCGATCTCTTCCCTTTCCACTTCATCTCCCTCGAAATTATAATGGATCGAAAGGGACACCACAAGTTACGTTTCCTCCGCATATACTACCAATGCCTTTCTACGGTCGAATGCTCTTTTGCCAGAAGCGCAGCTCCAATGAACAAAAAACATGACAATCAAAAATTCAGAGAACGAGCAAATATTCGGGACATATCTTGGAATCGTTTCCGATCGTAACCATGATTTCACCAGTGCACTAGTAGTTCATCATTCACACTCAAAACTATTGGATTTTGGTATACTTCCAAAATATGCTATTTCCCAAGCACCACGCACTCCTGGATCCCACTCTCACAGTACTGCATTGTATCACTTGCACCCTGAATGACGAAGAGATCACAGTGGCTCGGTGCATCTTTTATTCCAGAGACCCACCCGTGAAAAGATACGCACAAACGGCGAAGAAGATTACCCCTTCAACATACCTGAAGATCCCTGCAGAGAGCCAGCCAGATCTCCACATGAATGCTTCACACATTAAGTATGCAGTAATACTCAAATGAAAAATGAAAAGTATCAAGGAGAGGCATTTCAATTAATTGACGGCGCACTTTCGAGGTAACACGTGGTTCGTTTGGACTTGCACGATAACAGAATGCAACGCGTTGCGCTTAACGCGCGCGTTTCAATCGCCGTTTGCAAAGCTTGAGAACAGGTTCCAAGAACAATCCTGTCATCCTGTGCAACCTTACGAACTCAGTCCTGTGTACAAATAGATACTCTCAGTAACGTGTCATAATCAGTTCAAGAATCTTTGCAGACAGGATTGTGTGGAAGCGACCCGCCTCCTCTGAAAGGGCTTCTGGTGTATTTGGAACCCTGAATCATTCTGATTTTCCCTCGCGCAGACCATACGAGACGGGTTGTTCAACCCAATAAATCCGTGCATCAAAATCTTTGATCGCAATGCGTCTCTTAGGGTTCTGACGGAAGTACTATTGTGCAATGCCCGTCATGATTTCCATGATGATGCTTGGGAGAACTGCGAAACGAAACCCGGCATTCATATCGAAATCTTCATCCAGTATGGCAGAACAGGTAGATATGTGACGCGTGGGCGTGACAGTTAGGTGCAGTGGACTTCGCACACCCCTACGGCCTCATGCGAGTATGCTGAAGATATTTTGTAGTTTAAAGTCACCAACAATGTTCTTGAGAGCACAGAAGGTCTTCATGCCGTCAAAATAGAAAAACAGGGCTGTTTGGAATTATTTCTCTCCAACTCGTCGCCGGCTGCAAGGTGCCCCTCTCATACCTCAGCTGATGTTTTGAACGATGCACGACTCTTCGAATGCTCATCGTCCACCGTTCTGAAAATGTGTAGGACTTTTACCGGCAGTGGCATTTGATATAGCATGATTCAATGCTCTTTCTCGTGCACTTGACCTTCTTTGATTTTGATTGCTTGGTGCAAATCTCTTCAAGCGTCGAACAAGGCTTTCTGCCACACAACTCACTACATCGCGAAGTTTCGCAATTGAACGTAACCGATTTTTCAAAATCTGGTTTGAGTGTTGCGTTACAGATCTTTGACTCAATCTTGAGATAACAATCCGATATTGCATTGCCTAAGGTGTCTAGAACTGGAAGTTTATGGCATTCCTTTGCGGACTTCGACATGAGTACCTCGAAGCTGAGATATGATCGGCCCAGGAGGTGATCCCTCTGAGGCGTATCCGATTTCCACGAGCTCCGGGAAGACGTGTCGCTGGTTTTGTCCTCGTGGTATATCCAAAAGTTCAACCGAGACGGACAGTACGATATTTGTTTGCCGCTTTTAAGCAGTTTCCGACCCCATTTTCCATGTGCGAGCAATCCCAGAGGAATGTCTTGAAAATCTTCTTGCCATAGTACCCTTCTTGTTTTTCTGTACGTTTTCGTGTGTGCAATGACATCTGTGCTTCCATCGTCTTCGTCAAGAGTAACGATTATGAACGGGTTTGGTGTGCAGTCGCCACCATTGATTCCGCATCGAGACACTAATTTTTCCAGGTTTTGCTGAGCATCAATCAAGTGACTCGTAGTTTTGACGAACCCGTTCTCAATGTTCTTTTTCAAGGTCCGAAGTCGAGGAAAAATCTTCAGTGGCGTCTGCCACTATGTCTCTGGTCTTCTCCACGAATGTCTTCGCTGAGTTAATCGCTGCGGCAATTTCACAAACCGTTTCTGTGTCTAGTTCACTTTTCGGTTCTAGCGCCGGGAGCTCATGGCATGAGTCGATACTCAGTGTCAAGGTTGTTTGCTGTCCAAATTTCATCCTGCGTCTGGTCTGGCAGGTGCTGGCGAAGCAAGTAGTAATGTAATGTTGAGTCGTCTTGAGCAATTGAAACCCCTTCTCAGTCGCACTTCCGCAAAATCTGAGAGATTGTTCGATGCAGATGAGTAGAAGAGTCCCACGGAGATTTCTCAATATCCGCCTTCGCCCAATGAACACTATATCTGGGAACGAATACCGTGCTTAATCTGTCTTCACACGTCATGGATGACTTGATTCTGACGAATTCATTCCTGTGGCATGCGCATGAATTTGTCGAGGCATTGATATAAAATCACTGCCCAAATGATGGCATCAGCCGCAATTGCACCGGTTCAGGGAGTCACAAAAAGCTCCACGAGTACTCTGTATTTGGTACGTGGCGGGACGGTGAGATATGAGACGTGCTAGGAGAACTTGAATGGTCAAAGCCCTTGTGCTTACGTTGAAATTTGGAACGGAGAGGGCTGCATGGATTTTTGGCCCACGCACAACTTTATTTCGAAGGGTTTTTTTAATGTTCACAATTTTGAGAAAATATATTTTTGTCCTTGCATTTCGAATCATTGGACGGGTCACAAAATATGTCTTTGAACGGCAGATACGTACCGGGGCTCCTCTGCGACTCTTTCCATTCCTGAGATCAAAACTTAGATGCAAGGGCCATTTTTCAGACACATTAATTCTTTCGCTTATCCGACAGCCAAATGAAGTACTTACATACAGATGGACGTTTGCTGCCGATCTCTTCCCTTTCCACTTCATCTCCCTCGAAATTATAATGGATCGAAAGGGACACCACAAGTTACGTTTCCTCCGCATATACTACCAATGCCTTTCTACTGTCGATACACAGTTTCTCTCCAGTCTGCTCACATACACTGAATTGCGATAATCAAAGCCCCTGTTCTCTCTCCGAAGTACATCGAAGGCTCCATTAGGGAGTTTTTTATGGAGGCTTCCTGCCAGTCAAAAAATGAAAGGGTACTTACAGTCTTCGTTCTCAGCTAAAGTACCTCCCAAAGTCGCAAAGCGGAGTCTTCAGCCAGCGCAGCCCCGTTGATCTTCCTACCCTTCGCCACTAGGGCAAGTAAATCTGATTGAACACCGAGGCGTATACATTGAGATACATCGTGAAAAGAATCCAACAAAACTAGTGATTCTTGCAGACCCTGATATGGAGACTGTGTTTCACAAAAGTTTGGTTCAAATGTAGCACGAGGACAACGTGACCGAATTACCGTAGCAATCTTGGCAAAATCGGACAGGCTGCAGTTCGCATCAACACGAAGCAGAGACGTAAAGCACATGCCAACAAAACGCCCATTGCGTCTCTTAACATCAGAAATAGCAGATCGTGCGCGCGGGAATGAAAGAGGTTTATGACATCGATGGACCATTTTGTGTCTCAAGTTGCTGAAAATACGTTCAGCAATGCGGTTGCTTTCACTTTCATTCCCAATTATTCGAGAGTAAATTGCGCTCTGCGCACTCACAAGGCTCTGTAACTCGTCCACTTTAAGTTCCAAATTGGCAATTCTGGCACCAGTGTGCTGTATTGGGCATCTACATCCTCGGGATTGTTGGGAGGTGTCATGAATCACATGGAAGGACGATTCGTTCGTATTGGGTGTAAAGTCGGGATCCGAGAGGGAAACTTCCTCGACTGTTTCGGAGACGGATTCGCAATCGCTCTCCGACGCCAGTGGCTTCTTTTGGCGGCTCCGCCATGCCTGACGGGCCATGTTCTCACACCCTTTGCCTATATGTGACAGCTTGCGTCCCATGAAACGAGCGCGCATTTTTGTTTCAACAATTCCGTGTCCCTCTTCGTAACATAAATGGCATAAAACAGCGCCGTTGACAAGCTCAATATTCGTGACTCGAGCTTTCCACCATATCGCTTTCGATATCTTCTGACCTTTTCTGCGCCCTTTCCCGATACAAAAGTCGAGCAACCATTTAACCTGAATTTCTTCTCCGGTACTTACGGGTTTCATGATTGCAACCAGGCGGAGATGGAACAGGTAAACAGTGAGATGTCGCAAGGCACTGTATTCCATGCAGTAGAGCGATGCGATCAGGCGCAGTAAGCCCGGAGGGCCAATATTCAACTTCAGGAAGCCCTGACGGAGGCTGAAACCCAATAAAAGTAGTACTGGTGCTTAAGGCCTGGCGAGAAGATCACGATGTGCCCTTTCTATGGTTGGATTTAAGTTTAGATATAATTGAGTTGGGAAAATCAGAAGTATTCCCGTATGCATTCTCCTGCCCGCGGGCATGCATTGTCATTGTTGTGATGGCATAGCGCTTCCAGAACGAAAAATTAAAATGCAGTCACGATCACTGCTGCAGAACGCTGCGGCAATGAGTTGTCATTGTACTTTACAAATGATGCGTGCAAGAGAACGATGCTCTCCATCTCATTTTTAGAACACAAGAGCGCTGCCCAGCAATGAATAGTTAGATTGAGGTTAACAGAGCTCGTTTCTGGATGAATATTTTCTCTCAAAATATGCGCTCAATAAAATGCCTGCTCCGGAATAATAATATTTATTGATTTCGGAGTAAGTGACCCGTAGTGCTCCAAATCGAAGCCAGATCCCTGTTTCTGAACTTCCAGGAATGCGGTCATCTGCTCAATCCGTGTCAACATGCAACCAGTTTATCTTGATTCGCTGCATATGAGCATAGTGTATAACGATTATTCCCTTGCATAGTTAACAGAACGCGCTTGAGACACGTCCAGGGCGTGTCTTTTGGATCATACGAGTACCGCAGAGGATTGATACGCAAAAATTGGACTGTTCGGGCGAGTTCCAGAAGAAATGAGTATCAGACAACCCCGTAATTCTTGATAATCTGTACAGTCCACCGGTAGCCATTCAACCTCATACATATCCCTGAGCGGCTCTCAGTACCTAAAAGCCCGAACAGGGTTGGATTTTAACACTGTCAACCCCTGTTGCAATGAGAGATGTAATGTTCCTGAGACAAACACGTGCTCTCAGCGTCTCGTCCAAACAGATCTCCCCAAAAGACTGAAGTTATCACAAATCCATGACGTCCATATGCCTAGCGATTTATTGCTTCGACTATTGAGCTCCATTATTTCTCAGACTATGTAGTCAAAATAATCTGAGAGCAACTTCTCAAAATTCGTTGCCTGCATTACTGACTCTCAGTGGCCATGCCAAAGCCTTGAGACCTGCCTAAGACCGTGACACCCTGTTGAAAGCTTGCGTAGGTTATCTGGCTTACAAATCGAAAGCCCTTCCGGAAATATGAAGGACAAATCGCTTTCAATATCGCATGTGGACGGATGGATGGAGGAAGGCAGCCTTGATACGCATTTGATCAATACCGTACCATCTGTTGAATGCAACTGCGGGACAAATGCGAATTGTTGTAAAGTATGGCACTGGTGAGAAAGTGTGATCTAGGTTTCCTCGGACAAAAAGCGAACTAAAGTTTTTACTTGTGTCTCAGTACACCTCCGATTTTATCATACTTGCGCGTAAACGCAAATCACGTTGAAGAAGGACTCACCCGTCTGCAGCAGCACCAAAAGCCTACATTTCGTGCTGCATCAACGACTTGAACTCCAAATCAATGGCAGCTCTGCACTCTTCAGAGTTGTTCTGCGATAGAGCTTTTCGGACCGTCAAAGGATCCGAAATCCAATGTTCGATCGCCGAGAACCTTTTTGCAACATTGGTTGAACCAAGAGTGTCTAAGGACGGCCTACGTCCTACAAGAGCTCTTTAGAGTAATGTCATCACTATATTCATTTCATGGCCAATCGGACAAAAGAATTGATGCCGATGAGGTGGTACAAAGGTTTTGCGGACATTATTTACACGTTTTCATATCGGTGTCCTTGAAACTGCATAGCAACTCCGTGCGCTATAAAAACTTCTACCGCGCAAAGTTGATGCAGTAACCATGAGCACAAACGTCCAACTAAGAAATGAGATTGAGCTGCAGCTGACTGCTGTACAGTGTCTCGTGAAAGACTATGAAACGTCCTTATTGCTCTCGGCGACCACCAACAGATCTACGTAGAGAAAGATTGGAAGCAAAGAACCTGTTTCTATCTCTAAGGTTATTCCTCAATGAGTGATTGGCCTACAGTAACGGATCCATTCCCTAGAAGACCCATGTGTTTTGAGGCCCCTGTTTCCAGCAGATGGCATAATTATCATCATGGAATCCCAAACATTCAATCATATCCACAGGGCTGCTCATCAGTACGGAGCATGACGGGCATTCGGTCACCATGTCATCCCATCCAATCCGCAAGGCGTAGTCTCCAATTTTCAGCTCCAATACTCTTAGGAAGGATTCTTGACAGTGTCACGCGTCATCAATGTCTTGCTGATTCATAGGTTCATCATGAAATGCCAGCAAAAGTCGGGCGTGCAGCGGTCTTCCAATTTCAGTCTTCAGGCGATTTCCCGCATCATTAGCAATGGGAAAATTCCTGAGGGCCTTTTCATCCACTCTAAGAAAGTTTCGCGAAGAGTGGCCAATCTTGCCGCACTCGAATTACCGAAGTTTCTCCACTTTAGTGTGATAGTTTCTCTTTCCGACAGGTAGAGTAGTTAAACTTTCTGTTGCATCCAAAGCCTGACCGTTATCTCAAGAACGAGATTCCTTCGAGCCCCGGGACCTAAGGAGCTGTTCCTTGTACTCCTGCAGTGGAATGGTTGTCGCTGTTTGCCAATCCAAGATTCTCCTAAATTGGTTGCAATAGAACAATGAAGTCTCCGAACGATTAATTGTGATTACCAACGAAAGAGACAAGAACCATAGCCACATGCAAGTCCTCTCCAATGTCACTCTTTCAAGCCGCAAAGTGGTTGAAAATCTCTCCAAAAGAATATATGTAGTGTTGCATGGGCGGCCCAAAGTATATCATGCGGGAAAGCTTGGACTGCAGCTAGACCTTGCTTGCAGCGTGTTCAGAGTATACACGCTGCTGAAACGATGGGGGTAACAGACGGCGAAAATAAAACGGGGACGAAGATGTTTCATCCCTCTCACTGGAGTGGGAGTTGAAGGGTTATACAGATGTGTGGAATCTGCCTCTTCTGACAATTGTAGTTGCACCTCCTGTTCAGAAGAGTGTAATCGAACGTTGACGCTTGAACACGTTATGTACAGGTTTGAGTGGAGTACAATCTGAATGCCATGCAACTCTATGAGCAAACAATGCACGAAATGACTGACGGACGGAAACAGTGTACGCTCTGCATCCACAGGCCTCGTGTGCGGAACCCCTTCATTATCAAGTCACAAATCAACGCAGCGATTCGACATGAATGAACGCAATGTTCTATAATGAATGGAGTTCTCGAAAATGTACCCACATATGAAAATACTGCCTTTGGCAATCAAGCACAGGCGCAAGGCCCGACCATGCATCTCTTGGATCCCAATTGCGCGCGAAGTTGCCACAAATTCTGATCTTCCCTGAGTAAGTCTTCTGTTCACAATACATGAGACTGAACCACGTGAAGCACTTACTACACTTGAAGCAGCCTCTCAATCCTGGCCTCCTACAGACGCGAGCCCACAACGGGCTTTCCATAGTACCTGTACAGATTTACACTAATTTACATAGCAGTAAAGTTGGCGGTAAGCGTATGCACGTCGCCTAGCAGTACGGCGTACTTTCAAAGGCGCTACGCAATTTTCCTCAAGAGAACACTAAGAGCTTAAACAAGTCATGATAAAGATTTGGAAAGGATAAGAGAAGGAGCGTGGTCTCGGCCCATGGACACATACGAGGGACAAAGAAAGAAATGAGCGTCAGGGGAATTTCAGCGAAAGGTTATAGTAACTACGGTGGTCCGGACTTTACTTGAATCAAGATATATATGATGCTAGCATCATAATATCAATCTACATAAGTTCATTTAGCTAAATGTGCCGCAAGCCAAAGAAAAAATCATTGTGCAAGACGACAACGTGATACGTACATATCCTGAATCTCAAAAAACAGAAATAAAGGACTGCATCAACATATTGATATTAAGTCACTTATCGGACGCATCATTCGTCATAATAGCACTATTTCAGGGGCCGGCCCATTGATACATGACATCTTATAGTCTTAGGTAGCAACTAATCGGACCATGGAGCACGATGGCGCAACTTATAGGAACGAGCATCGATACATTACAAATCAAGCGTCTCCTCGACTTCGGACTCGAGATGGGCGTGGAGCCTTCGACCAATAATCCGTCGATGCAAGTGGAACAGCCGGAGATAGAACAGAGTGCCAGTGTGGAATCTAGTATCTCCGGGTTGACAGGAAACTTCAAGTCGATAGGCGGGGTATTCTCAATGATAATATGCCCGTTCATTGTTAATTTCTGCAGGCAAGGAACAATCTATCCCAAATACTGATCATACAACAGAAGAAATATCCGAATGGTCTCGTTTTCTATCTCTTCTACTCCTGGAAGCGCAACTGTTCAGAATGAAACTATCAGGCCCCTAATGACACGGGTATCAATGATAATCTGTTGCGTGAATTGCACTGTAGTCTACGAACTGTTTGTAGCCAACTCTTTTAAGTCAAATATCTGGCACCGTTGCCACTTAAGACATCAGATGTACGGTTTCCTTACGGAATATTTTACCCAACTTTAACCGTTACCATTTTAGGATGCTCTGTAGCACCTACCAGATCCGGACCAACTGCCCGCAATGTAGAAAAGTGAAAGCTTTCCTATCTAGGATAAGAGGCCCAGAGAGAGGAACAGAGAGTTGAAAGCATGGAGGGGGTAGAAAATGCAAGGCAGAGAAAGAATGGCCGCACTGAGTCGCTCCGTGCGTCCTCATGTGCCTTTGTGTATTTGCGGCCGACAACAATCGTCACCGCTTTACAACCACCACGGAAGGAGGCTTCTTTGGAATGCCATGGTGTTGGGTCCGAATTGGAGCCACGACCTTTCCGGTTGGTCCAATTGTAACTTTCATGAACGAAGGTGATCCGAGTTGCGTTGCGTTGATGAATCGGAGGTGGTGCCTCCCACGTCAGTGCGTAGGCGAAGCATATGGATCGGGATCGCTATCCCGGATCGAGATCAAAATCCCACACGTACGCGGTGTACTCGTGTTGCAACTGAACAACAGCTGCTGGGCGTTACAGTTCCAACGGCCTCCTGGGTAACAACCTTCCGTTTGGTAGTGTAATGACGCATTGTCGCTTTACTTGATATGTGTCTAGTCTTATGTAGAATAATGTAAATGTCAGCGAGCAATCAGCAGCTATGCTTGAAAAATCCTTACCCGCAACAAACCCAAACGTCTTGATACACCGCACTACCGCTTTCCGTCTCCCTCATTGTGCCACGTCCCACGACCACCGTATGCAGTGCTAGCACGGCCTGTGTGAGACCCTTGATCTTCGTACTGCGTTTGGCCTGTGCTTTTTCTCACTCCCACCACTGTTCCCCATACACAAATTGTTTCGACAGCAACAGCCGTTGAGACAAACATTGTCCCGATTTGACCCGGAGCCGAACCAGCGGCGCCATCAACTGTATTGGGACTATAGTATTTCTTTTAGCTCATATCCTGGTGTATGGTTCTGGGCGGTGATCGAATGTCTCCTTCGAACATCTCTTTGACGAAGTATTTGAGATGGGGTGATCGCTGTGGCAAGTACGCGGCCTGCGAGTTGTCGAGAAGGTTTGTGATAGATAAAACGATGACTTTACGGTGAGGGCCGGCATGGTATTTTACAACAAACCTGAGAACTGGATGTCTGAAAAATATTCTGTACAATACAAATGTGTTACCGCGCCGCATATGTGGGGTGAGGCAGTAGACAATAGGTAGATTGACCCACATTGTGACTCAGTTGGCCTTGAAATGTTGCAAATGAATGAAGCTGATGAAATATAGATGCCATTTGTGCATCTACGCACGACAGAATTCTGTAACTGAAAAGGGGAAATAGGTCAAACAGCAATGCAGAAATATTATTTCTGACAAATCATTGCAGAAAACTTTTAAGTCGTGTACACTATAGCTCGTGAGAACCAGTTGTGAGTATTAAGTCTGACCCTCTGAGAAGTAGTCCTCCCCCTTAGCCAAAGTCCCAGCAAGATGACAAGGGGAGGTCAGCGCGATCATACTGTGATGCCCACCGAGCGTTGAGCACCGCAATGGAATTCTGTTTTTCTAGCTATTGGTAGACAAATAATAATGCAGAAAGAATTCACGTTCACGTCTACGAATTCAATAATGCAAGTTGCATACACTGCGTTGAGGGAGAAGAAAGAAGTGGAGCTTGTTGTAGTGCAATGCGCCTGTCAGGCAGAGACCGAGGTCCGATGGTCCAGCACAAAAACACAAACGACAAAAACAACAACTGCCGACGGCACAGCGCTACAGAATGAACAACTCTCCCTTCCCCCTTGAAACGGGCTTGCAGCTCGTAGTATCTCCGATCCTAATAGGGGGGCAAAAAGAAAGGACCGTCTCGGGATCGGTGTGGTAGTGACATGCGAAGGCGGGTGCTCAATGAGTGTGGGCGGGGTCGTCAACGCATACGTTACAACCCAGTGGAACTGGGTGCCCTATAGGGCACCCGGTTTCACTGGGTTGTATGGCCAATGCTCGATGAGCGTCTTCAACACCTTATACGCGACAAGGTCTTCGTCGTGGGCATCACAACACAGCCCGACGGGAGGAGGTCATAGTAGCAGTGCTACACCAACGTGTCGCCCGATGGCTCGAAAACCCTTCCCCGGTTCGGTCGCAACCAATACCGATGGTACTGACACTGACTTATACACACGATAAGTCCTTGGAGGGAGACGTCGTCGCAACAATCTCCGTCGGAATTAGAACAAAGTAGCGGCGCTACACCAACGTGTCGCCCGATGGCAAGGACACCAACACCGGTTCGGTCGCAACCAATATCGATGGCACGAACAAGATATAACGGAAAATAGAGATAGGCAAGTAGGCTCCGTGACGCGCTTTGCGCGCCCCATGTTTACACCGCATCGCGTTTGTAAGCCCCATCTCTGTAAGCCTCACCTCCTTAAGCCGCACACCTCCCCCCCGCCCTTCTCCCCCCGCCCCCCTCTACATGTGTGGCTAGCCATCTGCCCTCCTGCTCATGGAGAACCCCGCCTGCATGGCGTACCGCTTATCGCGACTCTCCTCCTCCTCCCTCAGTGCCCCCATCTCCCTTAGCGCTGCGTACCAGACTTCATCACACCCCTTCTCCTTCCACGCCTCTCTAACGGCCACCTCGCCGCCGGCTGGCTGCATCCTCTTCCCCGCCCCCTCGCCCCTTGCGCACCGGTTCCTCAGCGCGAGGCACCCAGCCCTCCTCGTCGTCACATGCGTCCGCATCGCCTGCACCACCGGTGGTGCGGCCATGCCGACGCATGCGCGAGGTGGTACCACCTCGACTGCCCCGTCCCGAACGCACCCGTCCCCCACGTCCTCGCACCGCCGGCACACTCCTCCCACCTGCCCGCAGAACATCTCTGCCGCGCTCGCGTCTGCCCCACCACCGCCGCCCACCACGCGCATCACCGGCCCCATCTTGCCGATCACCGCGCTCTTTGCCGCGTCCCGCCCGCTCAGGTTGCGCAGCAGCCCCACCCAGCTCGCCAACACGCGCGCGTCGCCCGCCTGCCGCTCTAGTAGTGCCCCGGCCGCTGCGTGGAACTGCTTGCGTGGAGCTGCATGCACACCTCGTCCGAGATCGCGCGCGCACGCCCGCCCCACCGGCACGCACGCGCCCACCACAGCGTCATCGCCCGCCTCTGCAGCCACCCGGCACACCGCGTCCGCCGCTGTCTCCGCGCCCGAAAGCTTTCGCAGCCCACTTGCCGTCGCGCCTCCCTCGCCCCCCAGCACGGACGCCCGGTTGAACGTCTCCCCTGCCTGCACGGTCACGTCGCCCGCGGCGAACGACTCGCGCAGCACCACATCCGCCGCATGGAACTGCGCCTACCCGCTAGCCTCGTCAGTGGCCACTGCCCGAAGCAGCGTCTCCAGGAAGCCGCCTGCCCCCACCCGCTACTTCACCGCCTCGCTGCGCCGCTGCAGCAGGCGCAGCGCGCGCAGCACGGGCGCAGCGCGCCCTTCGCCCCACCCGGCCTCCATCACACGCCAGAGGCACGCCACTGCGTCGACGTCGGCGCCCACGAACCGCCCACGGTTCGTTTCGTTTTACTCAAATTGACCGTTCTTATT
Source organism: Chondrus crispus (assembly GCF_000350225.1). NCBI lineage: Eukaryota > Rhodophyta > Florideophyceae > Gigartinales > Gigartinaceae > Chondrus > Chondrus crispus. The sequence goes on from NW_005178873.1 coordinate 481,123, forward strand.
AGCGCGCTGCGAACAACTAAAAATTGAGGCGAAAACCTATGCATTCGTTGCCGAAATTTGTACGAAATTTTCCGAAAAGTGGCGAATTTGCGAAAGTGCACAGACAGACACAAACAACCACACAAACATGAGTATTAGTAGATGTGGAAAAAGAGATAGATATAGAATTTGTAAAAGGATAAGGAAAAAGGGGACCGCGATTTCAGAACGAAACCGTTGGCTGCGTAGAAGGGAAGCGCTTCGATTATGGAAGCGGTCTTCGACGAAGGCGAAATACAACTTCCGGCAACTCGGTTACCTTTACTGACTTGGTGGTCAATGGGCTGGCGTATATATCGCCCCGCCGGAGCTATTACAGTAGCTCGAGGCGCTAGATCCTAAACCTAATATAATATCAGCTAAACTACTGGTATCTAATTTTCTAAATAAAGTAAAATAATTAAAAATTAAAACTGTGCAAATATCACACGTGTGTCCCCCAACCCGGACAATTTGTCATATCCAATTATTTCCCTTTATTTCACGCCCCTGTAAGGCCCATTATTGCGCTACAGCTGTTGCTTGCTAGGAGGAGAAGTATCAGTTCAAGCGCGTTTAGTTCCAATTTCAATGGTCTGACGGGCGGAGACTCTCCGCCAAGCGGAGCGCTCCGTCAAGCGCGTCGGACGCGCTGCTACATTTCAGATTCCGTAAACAAGATTTCATAAGAATGATAAGCGCCGTTGCTTGGCCACGACAAAAGAGAACGACCAAGCGAAACAGATTCAGCGAATCTCCAATAGCAACCAGTGTCATACTGAGACGTCTTGTATCACTACCCGGTTGGAAGGACATCGAAATTCTGTTCCGGAAGCACGCGTCGCAGATTTCGGAGATATTTCGGGCGGCACTGGAGCATATGTTGGAAGCTAGACTCGACCTCATAAAAGGACCGATAAACCCACAAATAATGCATCTAAGTGCAGAACAGTATGCCAAGGCAGCACATGACAACGGAAATGCCCTCGCCCATGTGTCGGTTTCATAGACCGCACAGTGATTGGCTTTGCGAGACCGAAGGAGTATGCCACGCAAGTCATTGCGTACAATGGGCACAGAAGAAAGCATGCTCTCAAGTTTCAGGCTGTGAGCAGTCTTGATGGACTCATAATGCATTTCCATGGTCCCATAGAAAGTCACCGCCACAATTGGACGCTGTACACGAGAAGCAGGCTGGGAACGCATCTACCTGAGGTACTGTGTGGCATAATTGCCGACGACCACTGTACACATTAGATTTGCAATTAGATCTAGATCTCGCTGTAAGGTACGGACCTTACAGCGTGCACGCGCGCATATCTTACAGCGTGCGCGCCAGCACACGTGCACGACACGTGTGCTGCCAGCCCGATGGCTGACATTATTACAGTGCGGGACGACCCGCACTGGTACAGTAGCACGGTACTTTACTATAATATGATAACTTCGACTTGTATAATAAATAGGAAGAAGGGCGCCGGCGGGGGGGGGACCAAGGGAGCTTGGTCACGATCCACGACCGCGGAGCAATCGTCCAGCTTACTCTAATTAGGCAACACCTTCGCAGGCCTTTTTAGTTAGGAACCGGCACGGATCGGGTTGCGCGACACACGGGCGAGCCGAGATAGGCCTCCGCCGGTCAGGCCTAGTACGTCACCCAGCGCTGCTCCGGGGCGTCGAGGCGTCGATCCGCTCGTGCGTGCGCGCGACCTACCCCGACCCGCTCTACCACCCTGCTACCGGGCTCGTGCCCGGTTACGTGAGCAGGAGGAGTCCGTCTTCCGCCGATCAAGGGTAACCGTCGGACTGTTGGCTACACCCCTCCGCCGCTGGGGGTGTTTATGCTACATACTGGATGTTGGGGAAAGCGGTACTATATCTCCGGAGATTCATGATGCAATCGTCGGTGGTTCATGGAAATTCCGTTTCACGGTACCAATCTGTCTGCACAGCAAGTCGCCTTCAACAAGGCCATGTCTTCTGCTTGCATAACCGTTGAGTGGACATTCAAAGAAGTCAAGCTCTACTTTACGGCAGTGGAATATAAGCGGAAGATGAAGGTTTTCGATTCTTCAGTATGTTCACTTTACTCCACGGCATTACATGTCAGCAACATGCGCAATTGTATCTATCGAAACTAGGTAGATACGTACTTCAATTGCCCACCGCACACTCTACAAGACTACCTATATCATAAGGATTTGGGAGGACAAAGTCCGCGTGCCGCAGGCCGCGAAGCGAGCGGAATTCGTCCACAGCCCGGTAGGGAGCCCCTCGCGAGCGGAAGCTTGGCAGATATAGAAGGTAGAAAACAATTCTGCTTTAGGAAAAAACTTTGGAGAGCGTTCTCAGAAGCTATATATTTTCTTTCTGCCAAGAGCCTTTATCAGGAGTTTGTACTTAACTAACTGTAGCTCCTCCGCTTTCGCGCTCCTCGATTCACTACTCTCGCTTGCGTTCAGCTAGGTCCGCTTCGCTGCGCTCACGATCGAATACCAACTTACCGCGGTCTAATTCAATGCATACAAAGTCCGCGTTGCGAAGATTTGTTCCGAAGCGCTCCATATCCCCACCAGATTCCATTCGCTTCAAACGCTTGGTCTTGTTCGCGCTTGAAGTGAATTCCTCGATGGATCTCTCGCTCGTATCGTCTGCAGTCCTTCGCTTCAGAGGCATATCCACCAGGGCCTGTCCAATAATCTCGTTCTCGCGATCCATCTCCTGCTCCGCGGTCATATTCTCAGCCTTCGTTACATCGAGGTCATCGCGCGCTTCTCGCATTGCCATCAGTAGCTCCTCTATCTTCCCAATCTCTCTGCTAGCACAGGAAAGACTTTGATTCGCATTTTCGCTCTTTCAAACGGCTTCTGAAGTCGCTTTTCGCAGTCGCAAAGGCTCTTCCAAGTCACTGTCTGGACAACTTAGAGATTAGCGTTGAAGTCGCCGGCAGCTTCGTCGTATCGCTTACGGTTTTCGTCAAACGCTACAACATGAGCGTTTGATGCAGAGACCTCCCGTAGAAGCACAAGATCCTCTTCGGAGGTAAAACGCGAATGGCGCCCAGTCTTCGTCGCGCCAGAGTCGGAAGGGGAAGGGGCGTTGACAGATATGACATCGGCCATAGTGGAGATGGGAATCAGATGATGTGAGGGTGGATGGGGTGACAGAGCAGGAGTTCGAGGGGTAATGGCATACTAGTACTATTTCGCGCGCTCACGTAGGACAACTGTCCCTGAATATCTCACATCTGTTTCTGACAGGTTTTCTCTAACTGTTCACGTTTCGGCAATATTTCACACAGCTTCATTGCAGAATTCTGTATCTTTTTATTCCGGTCATACGTATTGCAGAATTCTGAAAAATCATTTCAGAATTCTGCTTGCGTAAACCCACTATTGAAGGTATTTTATTTGTTGTTACAAACATAAACGAACATTCGAGCTTAAAAACTACTCTTAGTTCTAATGTTTCTTCGAGCGAAGAAAGTTGGCTGTCGTCAAGAATGCTCATGGTGACAGTGGGAAAGGCCACGAACGCAGCCGAATGGATTCATCGGTCTAGGCCAGCTTATTGGTAGTATTGAATGTCCGCTACAGGCTGTGCTGTTGGCGTAGCTGTTGCGGTGTTTTTCGAGCTGCTGTACATGGTCCTAACATGTTTTCGCCAAGTGCACTTGCCCTTGTCCGCTCCATCTTGCAGAACACCGGAACAGCAGTACAGAGTTCCTTGAAAGACTAAGAATGTACTTCAGGCAGTGTGGCCGATCTCGGTAATTCGAATCGGTCCGGTCTCCGGTAAGCGCGTCGCACAAGCGTCAAGCTTCCCAGAATGGTAAACCCCGATGATCGGTATGCGCGCCACACAAGCGTCGCGTTTTTCAGATCGATCGGAAAGAAGAAGTTGAGAACTGTGTTTTTAAAAAATGCTCTGCCCTTTTCTCTTACTAGCAATGAAGTATGGCAGTACTTATATGGGATGTATATCGGTAGGAAAATGGGGCATATGCAGGATAACAGGGACTAATAAAGACTAACTTAGTCTTTATTAGTCCCTTAACCTTAAAGGTTGACGGTGCTTGACTCAGAAGGATGCAGCAGGAATCACCAATCTGTATATCATATTGATAGCAGAACCTTATCATCACATGGTGGGAAGATACACCCGTGCACGAGTATGGCTACACACCTCCTCTTCAAAGGTCAAGCTCTTGCTTGGCTAAATCCACTAGGTGGTGAGGAGTTGACTTGCGGTTCAAGAGGTTTCGTAGCATTTGTGGGACATCTTTGTAAATTTTTTGTAGGGATTCAGGAGTATCAGCAGATGCTGGTAGTCCACGCCAGCGGACTACAACCTGAAGTCCATCCGGTCCATTTTCGAGACGCAACAGCCGCTGAACTGGCATACCGGTTTCGGATGCTAGTACATGCGGCATGATAGCTTCCCTGTTGAGGTGTTCATCCGAGTAAAACCGTAATCGGGATGCATGCGCCTCTTGTAGGGAGCCGTCTCGGAGGTCCTCTATCTGATAAACATAATCAGATACGGCTTTTGTAATTCTTCTCGGCCCGCGCCAGCGGAGGGCGAGCTTTTCACCGGCAGTAAATTCCTCGCGAGCGAGTAGAAAGAAATTACCCTCGCTGAAATTAGGAAGTTCGCCACGAGAATTAGTACGACGTTTGCGCTCTCGATTAGCGGTTAGAGTTTTGGATACCGTTTCACGGATGTTGTCAACAAATTTCTTCATCTTTCCAAGGTTGAACGATTTTTCTCGCACCGAATCCGGGATGGAAACTGGACGTCCAGTCTCGTTTTTCAAGAACGTAGATACTGCAGTTGCAGGTTCAACCCCCATGAATATGGTTATTGGTGCCTTATTCCCGCGCTGCGGTGATGGCGAATTATTGAGAGAACTTTGAAAAAGAGGAACAAGGTCCGGCCATTCGGAAAAGTTCAACCGAAGTTCGGATACCGTAGCACGGAATACGCGCAAGACTTCGCGTCCGAAACGTTCGACTGAACCACTGCTCCAAGGAGTATGGGGTAAAGTAAAATGATGAGGAACTCGCAACGCGCGGCTTAAGCGGCGAATTATCTCATTCTTAAAATGCGTCCTTGGTCCGACATAAGCATCTTCGGAGTATTAAAAGAAGAGTACCACTGAAGGAGGGCATCAGCAGTGTTCGAGGCATTCGCATTGGCGAAAGGAAATAACCAGCAATAGGAGGAAAAATCATCTCGGAGCATGAGGATGTATTTCATTCCGTCATATCCGTGGGCTATTTCGAGGAAATCAAATTGCACCAAATCATTGGGAGATGTCCCGAATACGGAGGGTCCAAAGGGTCGCGGAACGCGCTTCCTCTTCAGTGTGGATATGCAATGAATGCAACGATTGACGAAGGTATGAACGTTATCTGTGATAGTACTCCAAGTTTCGCCGAACGGCGGATTCAGTGGCGTCGATTGCACGATGCCCAGCACTGGAGGTATGCGCAATTATGCAAATGCGTAGTTGCAAATCTGAACAATCGTCAGGAATCCAGATAACGCCAGCATCAGTAGTAAAAATATCGTCATTTGTGATGAATTCCCTGGGGCAGGTAGAACGATGCAGTTTGTGTGCTTCTACAATTTCGGTAAGGTTAGGCCAAACGAATTCATCCGACGAGGCGGAAGTTAAGGAAGGTACATGAATGATTCTGCGAACCGTGTTCGGCACCGCCCATCGTGAAAGAAGGTCAGCCCATACATTCTCCGAACCCGGTATATGAATGCAGGTGTAATTGTACATGGATAATCGCACCGCCCAGCGGAGGACCTTCTTTTGGGAGCTTAAAGAAATATCGTGCAGTACCGAAAGCGGGTCCAATATGAATACCAACTTGTTTTGGTCGGTGTAGATGTCAAATCCCGAGGAGTTGGAAAGAATCCAATGCATTCTCTCAGATATAGCCATGATAGCGAACGCTTCCTTTTCAAGGTGTGGTATAAACCCAAACGGAAATTAGATTCGGATCGGATCAGGGACAGTAAGGCAACGAGCCTTACAGCCATGCACGCACAAACATGTCCTCCACGTGTACGGGACGCGTACTACACGTGGACTGTCATCCCCGCCGGCTGACAGCGTTACAGTGTCGGTAGACCGGCACTACTGTAGAGTTATGATAGACTACAATGTACATTAAATATGAGCGGACCGCCGGCGGTGGAGGACGACAAGCACGGACTTGTCAAGGATCCTCCACCTTGGTCCGCCCGCTTACTTTGAGGTACTTCCTTTAGTTACCTTAGAGTAGCACCGCCCGCGGGTTGAGGACGCACGCTACACGCCCACGAGCCGGCTCCGCCTCCGCCCGTCGGTACTGGATCGTCACCCAGTACCACTCCGGGGCGTCGAGGCGTCGAACTGCTCGCGCGTGCGCACGTCCTCCCCGATCCCGCTCTACCACCGCTACCTCAAGCCCGTGCTCGGTACCGTGGGTGGGCCGTGCTTCTATCTTCTCGCCGATCGGGGTCTTTCCGAACTGTCAGTACTCACCCCCCTCGTCATTGGGGGTGATTATACTACAGTGGTCTCCCGACCTAGAAGACTCTCAAGATCGAACCGAGAAGACTATCTTTTACCTCCGCGTCCGTACGCGTCGAGATGAGTGGCAAATATCCCACCTCGATTCACTCGGAGCCCGCCGATGTGCGAGAGGCCGCGCTCCGCGTCCGAGTCGGCGACGGCGACGCTGGTCCTAGAGACCGCGAACCGTCGCCGGACTTCTCCGAAGGACGCGCTCGCGCGATGTACGATCGCATCGCGGAGTATATCGAAGATGTCCGAACATCCCTCCGTATCGACGTCTCTGACAGCGTCTACGCCCGCTGTATGGATGAGTTGCGCTCCCTCCGCGAAGGAAGGTTTGAGCGCGTAACTCAGTCCTTGGAGAACCTGCGCGCCCTCGTCGACCAGCTACAGTCCCGTTTGGTACTGGTCGAAGAGGCGCGCATCGATTCCCCCGCCGTGGACGTTGCAGGTCGATCCGCGAGTGCAAACTCCGGGGTCCGACGCGACCCGCAACCCTTCCCATCAGCCGAACAGATGGGAGCGTTCGCGCACGTGGCAGCGGATCTCAACTCAGCGCGCCGCCGTGCCCGTGAGATGGAACGGACCTCGGCCGAGAGGCCGCCCGGAGCCCCGTCGAGTGGGCCCGGTGCCACGGTTCCTCCGGGCGCATCCGGAAGGCAGGAGTGGCCCCCAACTGGAGCCGTCACCAGTCGGAGGGCGGAGGACATCAAGCCGACGGCGGACGCGAACTTCGCGTCCGAGACTCAAGCCCTGCCATATGCATCCGGAAGCATGCGGCAGTCCCAAGGGGTACCGAACGAACCCGACCGTGGCCGTGGAGGAGTCGCCTGCGGATCAGGGGAACCGATTCTCCCCTTCGGTCCTCGCTGGGGCGGCTACCAGCCAGCGGATCTTACCGCGCATCCCGGCCCCGTCGACGTCCGAACGTTGCCCGTCACGCCGTTCGGAAGGTTGGGCCCCGCCGAACCCGGGTTCGAGCCCGTCCTCACCATGATACAGGAGTTCAGCGCCGTCGCGAACTACCGCATGTACCGGTTGGACAACACCTCGAGGCTCGTTACCTCGGGTGACGCCGGACGGATTGCAAAGTACGTCCGACGCTACCGTGGGCTCCGTCCCACGATGAAGAGCTTCGACGGTACTGACGCGATTCAGTTGCTCCCGTTCCTGAATGATATCCGGATAACCTTCAATGCCCAGCACCTGACCGAAGGTGTGGCAATCCGTGTCTTCGCTCACTTCCTCGAGCGGGACGCGGAGCGGTTGTATACGAGTTACACCATGCGCGGCCTCCGCGCCGGCCAGCTCCATGACGACACGAGCTGGCCTGGTCTCGTCAACCAATTTATCAAACACTACCTAACCGACGACGTGTTAGGGGAAGCGTTTGATGCTGTCGCGTCGGCGCGACAGCTTCCTCACGAAACCGAGAACACGTTCGCAGACCGGCTGGAAACCGCCGCGTTTCGACGCACGGCCGTGTTCTCAGAACAAGCCCTCGCGCACTACTTCGTGCGCGGGTTGTCCACTGCGACCCGGGCCGCAGTAGCAGAGACGATGCAAAGGTTGCCCGGACAACAGAAGACCGAACTCTCAACGATTCGCCGTATCGCAACGGCCTAGGGTACAACCTACCGCGCCCGTCGCGGGTTGCCACTGCCGGATCCGAAACCGGCAGCGAAGGGAGTCCGAACTCCAAGGTCGCACGGAACAAGTTCGCCTGCGACCGCCCTCCACATTGGAGAAGATGAGTGGCAGGTCGACCCTGTCCTCATTACACAAGGCTTCGACCGGGCGGGAGGCCGACCCCCTACGCTAGCTTCGACCGGTTCGACTGGAAGCTTCGCAACGGCGTTCGCGCACACGCCAACGGCCACGTGTGGACCGAACCACAACATGGCCGAGCTGGATATCTCCCGTCGAGAAGGAGACCGCCGGCTGCCCAACGTGCCTTGACTCACCGATGAGGAGGCAAGCCACGCGACGACTTTCGCGTCGACCGATGGCAGCGCGTACATTTGTTGGCTGTGCCGGACGTACGGCCACGCCATGTACGCGTGCCCGTTCTTGTCGCCGGAACAACGTCAGTTCACGGCGTACAGGAACTACCGCTATCAGATGGAGACGCGCCCCGGAATGCGCAATCTCATCCAGCAGTGTACGCGGGCAGACCGAGGCCCGCGTCGAGGTGACCCGAGCCGATCGGGTGGGGGCGTCCGTTTTGCCCCTCGTGAAGGCGGGTACCGATACCGGGGGGCCGATCAAAGGGATCGACGTGACCCTCGTCGGATGGATACGCGATATCCCCGTCGAGATGGGCGAGGCGACCGGGGCCGACCCCCGTTGCCCCAAGGGGTACAGAACGCCATCATGTACCTCCAGGATTGGGCTGGGGAGACGCACCCCCAGCCCACGGAAGGAGGCGCAGGAGAGCCCGTTCTCTCCGCCCCTCGAATATTGCAACGGCCGGACGTTGCAATCTAAGGCCACGAAGTATCCGATTGCTTCGTAGAAGATGCCCAGTCGGGGTGGGGAAACCGTCCCCATCCGCGCGGCCAGGGGCCCGTCGACGCGCTAGCTAACGATAGCCAAGCGAATAGCACTGAGAGCTCGGCTAGTTCGAAAACCCCGTAAAGACGGTTACGTTCGCGCGGTCGCGTGAACCGTCTTGTCACACCAACCTAGACCCGCCCCTATTTGTCCCCGGCGGGGGAGGGTAATGTTTACCGATATTATTCCCCTCAACCCCGCACAAGCGCACCGAGACACCCGTAAGCTCGGTGCGAAAGGACGAAGACGCTGAGGCAACCGTGAACCCGGCGCTGATGGAAGAAGGCACTGTGGCAACCGTGAGCCAAGTGCCTAACAAGAAGCGCATCGAACGCGCCGGCGGCCCGACCCAGGGGGACCCGGGGCCGCCAGAAGAATTCAAGCGGCGTACGAACGCGACTTGTCGCGGGGACGCGGCCGACCGAAGGGCACCCCGCGACCAAGGCCGAAGGACGCGGAAGAGAAGTCGGAACAGCCGCTGGCGTCCCAGGCGGAACGATCTCGCCGAGCCGGGCACGCCGAAGGTGGTCGACGGCGTCATTTGCCTTATGACGTCGAAGATTTACAACGTCCTCGGTTCGATAGCCACGGAGGGACCTTCTTCCCGATTGGTCGCGTTACGTCATCCGCGACGCGCCACTGCCCCGATTGGCAGGCGCGAATAGTAACCCGCTAAAGCTCTCGGCCGTCGTACGTCTGGCCGTGCGGTTGAGGAACACGACGTTCCGAATTCCGTTCGTCGTGGCGGACCAGCTCGCTGTGCCGGTCCTCCTGGGTACTGCCTTCATCGATGCACACGTACGAAGTATCGACATCAAAGCTCAACGGTTGGAGCTCCGCCAAGGTGGCTCCGTTGCCATCGTCGACGGGAAAGGGGAGCCGACTCCCCCAACCAGGCGGCACGGACGTCAGACAAGCCGGGCTGACGCACGCGACGAAACCCCGCAGGCGATCTGAATCGCCGGCTGGGTTACCATCCCGGCGAGGTCGCAGGCCCGTGTGCGCGTTACCACGACCGGGAGGGGCCTCGTGTTTATAGAGCCGAAGCCGTCACTCCAACACCGACATGGAGTGAGGCTGACGAACGGCGTCGTCGAGGTCCTGCCGAATCAGACCTTCGAAGTCATCGTCGCGAACTTTTCGCGACAGGAAAGGCGGCTTCCAAAGCACACCGTCGTGGGATACGCGAAGCGCAACCCCCTCGCGATCTTGACGCCCGAACGTCGCGTCGCCGACGGGATTGCGCACGCACTACACCTCACCGACTTGACCGATCAAGTCGGAACGGCAGGAGCTGGTCGACCAGGCCCCGCCCAGGGGGCAACCGTCGAGAAGAGAGGAGCCGGTACGGACGGCCGACCGGCGAAGTGCCCGCCGCCGGAAGGGGGCACTGCACCCGCCTCTAAAAAGGATCCCAAAAATCCGCCGGAGGATTGGGAAAAAGAAATCGACTTGTCATACATCGATGATGACATTTTCCGGGGCCACGTGCTCGAGATGCTCCGTAAGCACTCGAGTCTGTGGAGCGGGGCGCTCGGAACGATCCGAGCGACCAAACACCGCATTCCCCTCGAACCGGGTACGAAGCCGATACGTTCAATGCCCTACCGAAAGGGGCCGGCCATGCGTGAGATGGTCGCCAAGGAAGTCAACAAAATGTTGAACGCAGGGGTCATCGAACCCGCGAGCACCGAGTGGGCGTCTCTCGTGGTGCTCGTACCGAAGAAAGACGGCTCTCTTCGGTTCTGCGTGGACTACCGGCGTCTCAACGCGAAGACGGCAGCGGATTCGTATCCGCTGCCCCGGATGGACGACTGCATCGATTCGCTCCGAGATGCAGCCGTTTTCACGACGTTGGACTGCAATTCCGGTTATTGGCAGATCCCCGTCGCTCCGGAAGACTGGGACAAGACCACGTTCACTACGCATATGGGAACGTTTCGCCATTTGCGTATGCCGTTCGGGCTAAAGGGGGCACCGGCCACCTTCCAACGCGCCCTCGACATCATCCTATCTGGCGTCCGATGGCAGATATGCCTCGTCTACCTGGATGATGTCATCTTGTTCTCCCGTACGCACGGGGAACACGCGAAGCATCTCGACACTGTCTTGAGCTTGTTGAGGAGCTCCGGAATCTCCCTCAAGCTCAAGAAGTGTAGCTTCTTCCAACCGAAGGTGCACTACCTGGGGCACGTCATTTCCCCAGGTAAGCTGAGCGTCGCCGAAGCGCCAGCGAACGCTTTCAAAACGTTCACGTTCCTGAGGACCCTGACGCAGGTGCGGTCGTTCCTCGGGGCGTGTAACGTCTACCGCCGCTTCGTGAAGGGGTTCGCGAAAATTGCGCGTCCATTAACGGAAATGACGCGCAAAGACGCGGACCCCGACTTCGAAAACCCGACGGAGCCGCAACTTCAAGCATTCGAAGCGTTGAAGGAGCGGATGATTTCCCCACCGATCCTAGCATTGCCGCGGTACGGTCGGCCGTACATGATCGACACGGATGCTAGTGCCTATCAACTGGGCTGTACGTTGCTCCAGGAACACGAAGAGGCGAACGATTGGCGACCCGTCGGGTATTGGTCGTACTCACTCCAATAGTGAGCGCAACTACAGCGCTACGGAGCGCGAATGCTTTGTCGTAGTGTGGGCCGTCCGCACACTACGGCCGTACGTCGAAGGTACCAAGTTCACCATCCGGACGGACCATGATGCCCTCCAATGGCTTATGTCCCTCACGGAGAGCTCCGGAAGGCTTACCCGGTGGCGACTGCGGTTGGCGCAATACGACTTCACCATCCAGTACCGCCCCGAGCGCGTGCACCAGGTGCCCGATGCCCTGTCACGCCTCGTGTCGCCAAGGGTCACCGACGACCCTCGCCCAGTCGTCGAGGCGGATGACGACATTCCCACCTTCGATGCGGGTACGACCGTACGTGACATGTCGGACGAGCACGCGGACCACGTCTGTACCGCGAGCTGCGATCACAAGGCCGTCCATGTCTTCATGACAAAAAGGAACCAAGCCGGATCGCGAAGAGGTTCGTGCGTCCGTACGCGCGACGAGCCAAGGGGCAACGACGTGGCCCCTGCTCTTGAAGGACCCACCTCGTTCTGGGAGGGGAACGACGAGTTTGACGCTGTCGACATCGAGCGCTCCGAACAACCCGAAGTTGGCGCGCCCGCCTCCACAGTCGCCCCTCTGCAGGACGACCTTCCGGCCCCTCGTACCTTAGAGGAGATAGCCGAAGAGCAACGCGTGGATGACTTCTGCCAGACCGTACTGGCGCGACAGTCAGAGTTCCGGGACTCCGCGTTCTTCGAGGACCACCACGGGGTGCTCAAACGGAGACACCCCTTCGACCCTGACATCGTGCAGGTCGTGGTGCCACGGACGCTACAAGCGCGGCTTCTCCAGCTCTGCCACACACCAACCATCGCGGGGCACCCGGGCCAGAACCGTATGTACTTCGCGCTCCGTCGCGAGTACTACTGGCCCCATCTCGCAGCAGATGTCGCAGCTACGGTGCGAGGGTGCCGAACATGCGCGATGAACCGTGTTAAGTTGCGGAAACACCTCAACCGTTTGAAGTTGTTTCCGGCAACACGGCCGCTTGAGAGCCTCGCCATCGACATCTTTGTAGTGCACTGTTACGCCTCCCTCAATCGCGAGGCATACGCGGGATGCCACCCTCCCGGGTGCGCATCCCACGTGTTTCCCACGTATGATCGTGTACATGTACCACGTGTAATCGTGTAACTACCCACCCAGGCATGGCCGGGTATAAGCCCTGTCGAAGTACGGACAGTCTGTCACTCCACGTCTAGGCGTGTCGATTCCCATGTGTAGGCGGGTATCATAACCCTATACAGGGGGAATTGCGTACTGTACAGCCCTGAGGCTGGTACGCCGGTAATTATTGCCATGTTCTAATTAATTAATAATAATAATTATTATTATTACGACGTCGACTAGTATATAGTCGACGCTCGACCGTAAGTAAAGAAGGCACAAAGCCTTGGGTTTTACTCTCGAGTCTTTGGATCCGCGGTAGTAGCCTCGCGCCGGTCTAGCACATAACGTGCTACACCACGCGAGCCCATCTACGACCGCGAATCCCAACCGCTCTACCGCGCGTGCTGCTACCGAGGATACTAACCGCTCTACCGCGCGAGACGTCCCTACCGCTCCGCCCCCTCTGGGCGATCCCCTGCTCTAACCCTCCTTTTTGTTACCTACTGCGCCGATCGCGCCCGGACCCCGTTGCCGGTTATCACCGGGTGGTCTCCCGTACAACCCGCGTTCCGAACACGCGTGCTCTGCCCTGGGGTTATACACCGCGACCCCAGTGCACGACATTTTGGTCTCCCGACGTAGAATTCTGCGGAGTCTCTAACCCCTTTCTCTTTTCTAAATGTTTCTTTTGAGGGTGCTCACCACCGTTCACAGGTGTTTCAAGACATGGTGTCCGGGTCGGAGAGTTCCCGAGAAACCCGTCCCCGAGACGTTACTGCGCCCGTAGCGGCGTGGATAACTCGGAGCTGCCGTGAGGCGCTCCGAGAAGCCGAAAGGTTTACGCTCACAACGGTGGCGGAGAAACTCGCAGCGCACTCGTCGGCGCTACGAGAGAACCTCAACTCCTTCGTGGAGGAAACCGTCGCCACGCAGGCGGATGTACAATCCGCGCGCGAGCGCGATCGCCTCTCCGCCCTGGAAGGCGTATTGACCAAGGCCTGGCAAGGAGACATCGAGGCCAGGGTCGAGGAGGCGATCCTCCCTCTGAAAACGGAGATCACTACTGTAACGGAGGAATTCAAGTCCCTCCGTCAGGAAATATCCGTCCTCAAGACGTACCGCCCCGATCCGGCGCCTGTTACTCAGGACGGATTGGTGGCGCCCACCCCAGCCATTGCTGCTGTTAAGCCTCCGGCCATTGGCGGAGTTACCACAACTCCGCCCTCGGGCGAAGTGCCAGTCACCTCCCGGAGACGGGAGTTACCTCCGTTGGACGAGAACTTACTCTTGTCCAACGTCACGATCCCGGCGTTACAGGCCGCGGGGATACCCGTCCCCTCCGTGGGGACCGGTCCCTAACTATTCGCCGACCCGACGGCGTCAATGGTCCCCGCGAGGGCGTTCCCAGGGGACGCCCCCGCCGGTCAGGACCCCCGTGAGGGTGAATTACCCTCCCGGAATCCCCCGGGAGGAAACCCCGACTCGGGGGGAAGCTCCGACGGCGATGGCGAGGGACGACGAAAAAAGTCCAAGCCAAGCCAGAAGAAACGCGACTCTCGACGTCGGAAGGGGGGCAAGAGTGCCTACCCGCCATCCGAGGGACCCTCCTCGTCGTACTCGAGCTCAGCCTCGTCTTCGCCCTCTGACTCGGAATTGGATTCCGAGTCGGAGTCACTCACGGCCCCGCAGCCGACGTTCGGCCCCAGACAGAAGCACGTCTCCGTCTGGAAGCCGACGAACCACCGCTTCCGGGGCGTATGTAATTACCGAGCGTATCGCCTCGAGGACACGAGGCAGACCGTGGATGACAAGGTCTACGCCTCGACCCGTAAGAGGGTACAGTACCTCCTCGTGGTGATGGGAGATTACAAGTTCAGCGGGGTGGACCCAATCAGAGTCATAAGTTTCCTTGCGCGTTGCAAGGAGAACTTTGATAACGCCAATATGACCGAGGCGATGGCCCTGATGGCTCTCCCCCACCTGTTATCCCCGCCGGCAAAAGAGGCGTATGAGTCCCAGAGAGGGTTACACCACAAATCCCAAGGGATCGCGACCTGGGCGGCAGCCGTAAACTGGTTGCTGCGCACTTACGCGACCAACCTCGAAATTGAGCACGCCCTCACTGCGCTGAGAGAATTACGCCAAAAACCGGGCGAACTGGAAACCGAGTACGCCACTCGGATGCTGAACGCCCTCGGGAGATGTGGCGACGTACACTGGCCCTACGAGAGGACTACCCTGTTCATCGAGGGTCTCACGCCGGCGATCAAGCCGTTAGTTCTGCAAACCCGCGAGGATCGACCGCCATCCTCGTTCGGGGATACGGTGGCTCACGCGCGCTCCCATGGAGAGGCCCTCCGAGCTCGGCAAGCCTCGAGTCGCCGGGTGGAATTTGCTAGGCCCTGCCCTGGTAAGCAGGTCCTTGCCGCTCTTGAGAGCGTTCCGTCCTCCACGACCGGCCCCACCGCCAGCTACCAAACGGCGGCGGGTGCCGAGAATTACTTCGCCACGGAAGGGGACAACGATGGCGGGATGCCTTCCCTGCCAACGGAGGACTCCTCCTTCAACGATGGAGATTCGCTCTTCTACGGCGACCGGCGCAAGCCGTACCAACCCGCTGCGGAGCGTACGGGGAGCCCCCACGGGCCCGCCTTCGGGCGGCCCTCCCGGAACATCCAGAAGGACCTACGGGGACCCCCGTCCCCGCAGATCATCTGCTTCGCCTGTTACAAGGTCGGGGACCATATAGCCCCTGACTGTGACTTAAAGGTGAAGGATGTCTCCCTCGTACCCCATCAGTACGAGAAGCTGAGTACGGCACAGAAAGGCCGGGTCCCCTCGGACGCGTACCTCCGCGCCGTTGCTCTCCTCAGTTATGAGGCCAACCGGTTAATTAATCCCGCTACCGCGGCCGACCCGCCGCCGCATTTAGGCACGGGGACGAAGACTACCCCGCCCCCTGACGGCGTTCGACAACCTCCAAAAAACTAGGAGAACCTCAGCCCGCAGCAGCTGAGGTAAACCCGGGCTCCGCCCCGGATCAGTCGCCCAAGCTGCCGGACGAAGACTCACCTCCAAAGGTGGAGAAGCGGTTCCGAATTCTCGGCCGCAACCATACTGGTACTAGCCAGGATAACCCCGATCCCGAAGGACTCAGTACTCTACGCCGACCATGGCGGAGGAAAATCCCAGTGCTCGCCCCTGGTGTTCCGACCTCCGAGACAGTAATGACCCTGTCTCGGAGAAATTACAAGGTCTACGCTGACCTTGGACTAACACCAGCTATATTGCTGAGGCAACTCACCATCCTCGACATGGGAGCGGGATCTAATTTTGTCAGGGCTGACACGTTACCCACAGGATGGGAGTCTCTCCTCATCAAGGGCGAAGTCCTGACAATTGCAGACGCAAATGGACGGCCCTTGCGTACCAACGGTCAAATACCACTGGTGGTGCGGTTAGGTGACCGCACCATGAAGTGCACATTCATCGTCTGTGAGCGATTGGCCGCCCCCGTTATTCTGGGTTGCGAATTTAACGACCGATTTGTCGAAGCCATCTACCCCCGACGCAAGCTCGTGGAGTTGGACGACGGTACGAAGGTACCCATCGTTCGGAAACCGGCTCGTCGTGCCGCGGACCACCCTCCGCTCCCCTCGGAGCAGGAGTATTCCCTCACAGCAGGGCGTATTTACCCCAAGCTTAAGGTCGCCCTTGCAGTGGATATCCCCGCCGGTACTCAAACGTGGGTTTACGTCACCAACGGGAGGAGTGGACTCTCGGTCGTAGAGCCGAACCCGTAATTATATGCGAAGCACAGAGTCTCCATCTACAACGGAGTGGTTCACCTCTCCCCGTTGCATGAGTTTCGGGTCTTGGTGGCCAACTTCTCAGCGGCCACCAAGAGATTATCGAAGAACCAAGTAGTGGGTTTCGTATCCCCCCATCCCCGCGCGATGATCTTCACGGCGATGCCGTTAGACGCAGCTCTTGCTGCGGAATTTCACGAGGGGGGCCCGCCGGTACAGAACGACGACTCCCCTCGGCCAACCTCGTCAACCCCGGAGTCGGACTCCCATCCCAAGGTCGTCCCCCTCGACCACCTGCCGCCGCACCAGCGTAGGCAGGTTAGCACCATGCTCACGCCATACGCGGGCATGTGGAACGGGACTCTGGGCGAGGTTCGCGCGACAAACCACCGCATTGAGCTCACCCCCGGCGCTAGGCCGTTCCGTTGCCAACCGTATCGGGCAGGACCACGCGCCCGAGAGGCGGAACAAGCCTCGGTTGACGAGATGTTGGCTAACGGGGTGATCACCCGGTCGAAATCCGAATGGGCGTCGCCTGTCGTCCTCATCCCCAAGCAGGATGGAAGCCTCCGTTTTTGTGTCGACTACCGTCGACTAAACGCTCTCACCGTGCGAGACACGTACCCCATTCCTCGCATAGACAAGTGTCTCGACTCCCTCGGGGAGGCCAAGGTGTTCACCACCTTGGATTGTAACTCCGGCTACTGGCAAATTCCAGTAGCCAAGGAGGATAGAGCAAAAACCACGTTTACGTGCCATGCTGGGACGTTTCAGTTCAACCGAATGCCCTTCGGCCTGATGAACGCCCCGGCTACATTTCAAAGAATGTTGGATATGCTCCTCTCCGGCTACCGATGGAAGAGTTGCTTGATTTACTTGGACGACATAATTATTTTCTCCAAGGATCACGACTCCCATCTCAAGGATGTGGAGGTTATACTCCAAGCCCTACAACAGGAGGGTTTATCACTTAAGCTCAAAAAGTGTAAGTTTTTCCAAGACTCGGTAGAGTACTTGGGACATATCATTCGACAGGGGAACTGCAAGTTCACCCGAAGAATGTCAAAGCGCTCTCTGAAGCGACCACCCCACGGACCCAAACGGAGCTCTGCTCCTTTTTGGGAATGTGTAATGTATACCGACGATTTGTCGCCCACTTCGCTAACATAGCGGCGCCTCTGACGGCTATGCTCCGCAAGGGAGAACCAGATCTCCTTCCCACCTTTGCGGAGGTCAAAACCACGGCCTTCAACACGTTGAAGGAGTGTCTAATATCCCCCCCGGTGTTGAAGCTTCCTCGCCTCGGGTTACCCTACTCGCTCGATACCGATGCGTCAGACGCTCAACTGGGTTGTACCTTGCTACAAACCCATGAGGATGGGCACCGATACCCGGTTGGGTATTGGTCCCGCACGCTATCTACAGCGGAACGCAATTATTCGACGACCGAGAAAGAATGCCTCGCCATCGTATGGGCGATTCAAACGCTGCGGCCCTACCTGGAACGCGAGCGGTTTACGGTCAACACCGATCACCATTCTCTCAGGTGGCTCATGAACCTCGTCGATGGGAGTGGTCGACTTGCCCGGTGGCGCTTGCGCCTTGCCGAATATGACTTCGACGTTACCTACGTGAAGGGAATCAAGAATTGCCTTGCCGACGCTTTAAGTCGTATACCCTCCACGGGGGGTACTACCGTCCCGGTGGACGAGGAGATACCTTGTTACTCAGCTTTGGACCTTGAGGACGATCCTCTGTTCACAGAAGAAAATGATGACGACCCTGAGGTCGACGTGACATCCGGCTGTTATGCCTTGGAACCCCCGGCATCAAAGGCCGCGCTGACGCACGACGATTTTTCGCGGGAGCAACTCTCCGATCCCCTGTGTAAGGAGGTGGCTTCCCGTCATGCGAAGGGGGAGGGTTCCGCCCAACTCCGTTTGTCACGGTTCTTCATCAACACAGAAGGTTTAATCTGTCGGAAAGCCCACCTGGATGGTGTCGAACAAATTGTCGTCCCAACAACCCTCCGTGACAGGGTGTTGTATTTATCGCATTATCCCGCCACCTCAGGTCACCCTGGAGGTCGGCGTTTATTCTACACGCTCCGGCAGCGGTATTACTGGGCAAGCATGTCGGTCGATGCCTATTCCACAGTCCGGATGTGTCCCGACTGCGCCAAGGCCCGCATCAAATTGCGTAAACACAACTCAGAATTGAAGACGTTCCCTCCATCAGGCCCCCGGGAGTACATCGCAATTGATATCCTTGGAGAACTACCCCGAACCCCAAGAGGACATCGTTACCTCTTGGTGATGACGGACCGTTACTCCAAGTTAACCCGAACCGTACCCTTACGGAAAATCACCGCCGAGACAGTAGCTCAGGCGTTCATTTCACACTGGGTCTTCGTTTACGGAGCCCCAGTGAAGCTCCTCTCCGACAACGGGAGTCAATTCACTTCGAGGTTCTTCCTCGCAGTGTGCAAAATCCTCTCTATTGAGAGTGTGTTCACAACCGCATATCACCCCCAGACTAATGGGCAGGTGGAAAGATTCAACAGAACGTTGGTCTCAACTCTACGGCACTATCTGGCCGATAACCAACGTGACTGGGACCAGTACACGGATGCCCTCACCTATGGCGTCAACCGCATGATCGGCATGAGGCCATTTGAGCTGGTGTTATCCCGGACGCCGAGTCCGTTGTCCCTACAGCAAACTCCGCTGTTGGCACCCTCCGCCTCACGGGCGCATTTCAAGTTCCGCTTCCTCGCGTGGTTGCGCGGCCTCATGGCCACAGCTGACAAGAACCTACGCTCCGGACAGGAACGCTACAAGGACGACTTTGACAAGCGGATTCGACTCCCTACGCCGGAATATCAAGTAGGGGACCAAGTCCTCGTTAACCCAGAAGCGGCATTACGCTCAGAGGAGCGAACCGACAAGGATCGGGTGAACAAAAAACTCGCACCGCGCGCTGAGGGACCGTTCCCCGTGGTAAAGGTGGATGACCATACTGTCACCGTCCTTCGAGGTACCGGGCTGAAGGACAGAATCTCTCGAGATAGAGTCGTCAAGGCCCCCCCGCTACGCAACGCGGTCGGGGGCGCTACGCCCTCAATGGCGGATCAGCGCGATGATGGGAAAACCCCGTCGTCGGACACGACTCCCATCCGAGGGAGAGGCATTGAAGGACAGTTGGGTAATCTACCGCTCGACGACCTCGAGCCGGCGGAGGACACCGCCACCCCGGCGCCTTCCCCCGCGTACGCTCCGGGACTGATGGATGCCCTGACCAGCGAAACCCCGGAGCGGGTTATATCTCGACTCGCTCCCACCCCCCCAGGTAAGGGAGGTTCCATCGTCGAACCGAAGGGCTACGGCTACTGCATCGGCGAGAGAAAAACGGGCACCCCGCAGTGCGCCGGGGGCGCCCGGGAATGCGCGTACACCCCCCCGAGCCGCGACCTCCAATGACACGTGTCGCGCCCGAGGGAGAAATGGCGTCCCGCCAAGATGGGCGAAGGGCAGCTTACACGATCGCGCCACGCTTGCTCCCTTGCGAGAGACACGCGAACCTTCCGCACCGACACCGGCGAGGCGAGCCGTCCAACAGGCCCTGTCGGAGGCCATACCGGCCCTTGCCGCGAGGTGTGCCTTTAACATCAGCGGCGCTGGCCTACCACCGTCGCTGGCCCCACCTCCGCCGCGTTCTCCGACCTCCCCGGGAGTGTTACCCACCGAGTACGTCGTAGAATCCCTCTCCGAGCATGCCGCCGGCTCGGACGGAATTCCGGTGTTTCGCGTTCATTGGTATGGCTATTCTACGGACGACGACACCTGGAAACCAGCCCACCACGTTGACTACAATACTGTCGTACGTTCCTGTCGACGCAAGCACCTGCGGGTACCCGCTCGGTCACTATGGTACCGGCCCGACAGCGTCGGTATGCAGCATTAGCCCCGGCAGAAGAGGCCGCGGATAACGTCTCGTACAACGAGGACGGTGACCTCGCAGAAGCGAGAAGGACGGGATTCGTCAGTTCGAAGTGTCGAAGGGAAAGGCCGCCTCCCGTACCAAGGAGGGAACTCGCACATATACCAGGGTCATGACTCGCGGTGAAAGAGGATGCCGAATGCCTAACTCGTAGCCGAGGGGCTAATACTCGCTCGATCGAGGCATGACCCGCGGTTACGGCGGTAACAACTTATTACCTCGTTGAACGAGGGACCCCCCCCTCGTCAATTCGAGGTTGTGATTCTTCCACCAGATGAGGTGCCGATACTAGCCCGCTCGAGGCATGACGCACGTTGACAGCGGTGTCAACCTACTACCTCATGGAACGAGGGCGCCCCTTTTCCCCCGTCAATTCGGGGTGGTGACTCCCTCCCCGACGAGGTGCAACTACTCGCACGGGCGAGGCAGGCCCGCAACTCCGCCGGACGACCGCGAGGGTAAACCTCGCAAGTTCGAGACCGCGACTCGCGAGAGCGAGAGAGACGGGACTTGTCGGTTCGCAGGTCGGAGGGCATCCGACCTCTTTCCCCGAGTAGGAAATTCTCGTATACACGACGTCGGGATTCGCCGAGGAAAAGGGAAGGGGTCGCATTATTAACCCCCGTTAAGGTGAGGCGTAGACCACGTCCCCGGGAGGATACAAGGACTCGCTCGCTCGAGGAGGGCAGCCAAGCAAGACGCTCGAGGATCGCAAGGCAAGACCCGGCGACCGACTCCCTGACCCGCACCAGGGGGAGGACAGGACAGGCCAAGACGAGGGTATGCCAAGTGAGGGCGGAATGAGACTCACCGACGTGAGAAAAATAGAACTCGCCAACTCAAGGCAGATTTCCCTCTACGCCACGTGTACAGCGCTGAGAGGGTGTACCGCGCGCTCGTCCGCTCGTCGGGATCTAGCGGCTTTCCCTCATGTAACGAGGTTTATTCAGGATCTCGGTCCCCACTTCCGTGGGGCGAGTTAGACTACCTCGCAGGTTCGAGGCCTGGCACTAAATGACTCGACCATCGAGGGACTATTACTCGCACTCTCGAGGGCGTAACTCGACAATCGAGGGACTATTACTCGCACTTTCGAGGGCGTAACTCGCATATGGAGGACTACAGCGACGCGTACGCGGGCTAGACCTCTTCCACATAGTCCCCGACTTCCTCCTCTGGCAGCACCTCGCGAGGCTCACCAGGAGTTACACCGCCCTCGTTCTCCGTTGTAGGGGAAGCAGAGGTTCCCTTCTCGACGACCCTGTCGGAATTGCCCTCCGCCACAACACGTAGGGGCGTCTCCCTCGCCGGGGAGACGGCCGCTGAGACCGAGGCGCTCCGAGGTGCCACGGCGCCCTCTTCTGCACCGCCCTCCGCCACAAGGCGACGTACCGCAGCCACCATTCGCGGGTTGCGCAGGAGCACCCGCAAGTCCGCCTCCGACAACTCCGTCGTATGGCGTCCCTCCCCGACCGGGGCCCCTACGTGCGTCCCGGTCGCCTCACCTTCGGCCATCACAACATCCGCCGAAGTTCCACGCTCGCCGTGTTCGGCCCTCACCCGCACGGGCTCTCGAGCCCCGCGTTCGGGATCGCCCCCGGGGGTCTCCTCCCGGACTCGTACGCGCGTGTTTCCGACACCACCCCCAGTGGGCTGCTCCGGTCGCCCGCGCATCAGCTCGGGCTGGGTGACGTCCAAGGTCCCGGCCGCGATACGCACCCAGTTGCCCGTTAGCGGGGTGCCGGCATCATACCTCCGACCAGGGGAGTGATTCCTCACGCGATGATTGTCATAATGGTGTCCTTGGTTATACGGAACCCGAGGCCAGTCAACACTGTCGTGGATATCCAACAGGGCGAGTAGACGCTCCTGTAGCGCCGCCGACCCCAGCACCCTCGTCAGGTCGAGCCTCCGCAACCACTCCACCACGGCCGTAGGAAGGACATACAGGCGCCCATCATACGTGGACCAGATGAAGCGCTTGGCTATAATCGCGATCCACTCACTCAGGAACACCATCCATTTTGGCGACTGAGGATCTTCCATCATGCCGAGGCCATAGTACACTAGGCACGGAGGGAGCTCAGCTATGAAGTCCGCCGGGACTTCATACTGATCAAACCACGTCGGTACCTCGGGGTACCGAGTGTGCAACGTCTCTCGCTCGAACGAGGTTACCTCGACCCACTCATAGGCGATGAATACCCCCATTCGGTTTCTCATACGACGCTCGAATTTCAGCTTCCCATGCATCACGGGATCTCGTCGCCTCTCCAATTCGACGTCATAGCCGGGGGGCATCAACGGAGTGTCCCAGGCCATCAACGAGACTGAGGGTACCTCCTCCCTATCGCGGAGACCCTCCATTACCCGCCGTAAATTAGCGACATAACCCCGGTCCGCCTCCGACCTGTACGCCCACGTGTCGAGCCCCCACGCTCGCGGGACCAACCGATTACACGGCGTACGGCGAATGCGCTGCCGGAGAAAACTCACGAACGCTTCACGCGACTTGGCGTCCGTCCGCCGAAACTCGGGGCGCAATAATTCCCTCTCCACGACCAATCGGTGGGTAAATTCGCGGGAGAACACGGCTTGCAAACTAAGGCCACCCGGGAGCTCGCCCGACGCAGTGGCGTACGTACGGACTAGCTCCGGATCTCGCAGACCCTCCGCCGAAAGGAAGGGAGCCCTCTCGAACAGGAGGGGGGCGTCGCTCATGGTTCGCCACCACAACTCGCTCGGTCGAGGCCACACTCCGCCATCTCGGGCGTATATCCCCGCGTACATGGCGCCCTGCATCGGACACCAGCTGACTATACTCGCCGGCTACACTCGCGAGGCGTACGAACACACTCGACCACCCCGTGGTCGGAACACCTTCCGCTCCGCCGACGGGTCATATCCGGCTTAGACCCGGGACACTTACGCCACCTGGCGGAAATCGATTCGGTCATTTGCCCGGGGTGCTGTACGCCACTTGGCGGAAATCGATTCGGGCATCCACCCGAGATACTGTATGCCACTAGGCGGGAATAGGGCGGTGATCAACCGGGATACTGTACGCATACTTAGCGAAATCGCCGGGAATACAGTTCGCGGGGACGCTCTACTCTGAGAGGGGGGCTATGTAGTGCACTGTTACGCCTCCCTCAATCGCGAGGCATACGCGGGATGCCACCCTCCCGGGTGCGCATCCCACGTGTTTCCCACGTATGATCGTGTACATGTACCACGTGTAATCGTGTAACTACCCACCCAGGCATGGCCGGGTATAAGCCCTGTCGAAGTACGGACAGTCTGTCACTCCACGTCTAGGCGTGTCGATTCCCACGTGTAGGCGGGTATCATAACCCTATACAGGGGGAATTGCGTACTGTACAGCGCTGAGGCTGGTACGCCGGTAATTATTGCCGTGTTCTAATTAATTAGTTAATAATAATAATAATTATTATTATTATTACGACGTCGACTAGTATATAGTCGACGCTCGACCGTAAGTAAAGAAGGCACAAAGCCTTGGGTTTTACTCTCGAGTCTTTGGATCCGCGGTAGTAGCCTCGCGCCGGTCTAGCACATAACGTGCTACACCACGCGAGCCCATCTACGACCGCGAATCCCAACCGCTCTACCGCGCGTGCTGCTACCGAGGATACTAACCGCTCTACCGCGCGAGACGTCCCTACCGCTCCGCCCCCTCTGGGCGATCCCCTGCTCTAACCCTCCTTTTTGCTACCTACTGCGCCGATCGCGCCCGGACCCCGTTGCCGGTTATCACCGGATGGTCTCCCGTACAACCCGCGTTCCGAACACGCGTGCTCTGCCCTGGGGTTATACATCGCGACCCCAGTGCACGACAATCTTGGGACCGCTACCCAAGACGAAGGCAGGGAAACGGTTCCTGCACGTAATTACGGACCGTTTCACCAAGCTGACTCAAGTTGTGGCACTGCGGACCGTAACCGCGTACACGGTCGCCGTCGTGTTCTGCGACGCGTGGGTATTTAAATACGGCGTCCCACGCTCGCTACTGTCGGATAACGGACCGCAGTTTAACGCGAAGTTCTTCCACAGCACATGCCGTGTCCTGGGGGTGACGAACTTGTACACTTCGGCGTACCACCCCCAGACAAACGGGCAGGTCGAGCGATACAATCTGACGATCGCTTCGATGTTACGCAATTACGTCGGCGAACATCAGGACGACTGGGACGTGTACGTGGGGCCGCTCACGTACGCGTACAACTCCCACGTACATCGTACGACGAGTACCACGCCCTTCGAGCTTGTCCTCAGCCGACCCCCGCCGGAGTTCTCTCTACGTAGAGCCGACGGTGACGCGCCGCCGTCCGATAGGGGCAATGCGCGCGCTGAGTTCCTCAAGACGTTGGACGACACGATCCAGAAGGCGTACGGGAGCCTGCGCCGGACGCAGGCTCGGTACAAGCGCGACTTCGATAAGCGCGTCAGACGGCTCAAAGCACGTATCAAGCCAGGTAATTACGTCTACCTGAACCCCACCGATGGGGCAAAGACGTCTAACAAACTCGCGTCGCCCGCCGTTGGGCCATACCGGGTACTCGCCAACGACCGGCGAACCATCACGATCGATCGTGATGGTGTCACCGAGCGCGTCTCCGCAGACCGCTGCGTGTACGCGCCACCACCGACGGGCGCGCCACGGGCAAGTACGACAACCCCAAGTGACCTTGCCGACAAGGTCACCGAGGGCACGCAGTATGCCGTGGAACGATCACTCCGGCATCGAGCCAGGGAGGACGGAACAATCGAGTTTCTCATCAAGTGGGCGGATTACGACACCCCCACATGGACCGCCCGGACTCACGTTCCGGGGGAGTTGGTGTCACGTTACGCCCAACGCCTCCGGAGACGCACCGGCAGGAACCTCACGTCTGACGTGAACGCGGACGTTCACGCTTGAGAGGGGGGCCCTCAACCGCTTCGTTACGGTTGACGTGAGGATCGCACAGAAGTCAAGCCGTATTTGACTTCCGAAACCCAAGGACGCACGACGTAAGGCGTAAGGGTGAGGCAGTACGGACTACCTCAAGGAATTGTGGCCCTCGTATTGACCGACTATACGAGGGTCGAAGTGTACTCGAACGGATAAGGCGAATGCCCCTTTGTGGGAGCACAAAGGTCGGACGCTTCCCCCCGAACTGGGTCGCCGGACATTCCGTTAAGTCCGGCAACTGCGGCGAGAGGACGTCCCACGAACGAGACGATCACCCGCACAAGGCAGCCGGTACCGGAAGCAGTTAGGCCTCCGTCAGCCGATCGGTAGCGAGCGCTTACGGAGTTGGAAGCGAGAATTCGCGTCTTAGGGGACGCGAAACGTCCCAGGGATGGCCGCCTAGAACGCGGCATTATGTTCAAGTCGCGCCAGGTGGGCGTGGGAGCGAACGGATTGCACAAAGCAAGGCGCGAGGTGTGAAGAATAGCGTAGGCATACTTTGGTACGGGCCGAGTGAGGACGGAGGAGGGGGCGGACGAACAACCGCCACTCCACTGTCACGATAATATGCCAAGAGAGGCACCGCATGGCCTCAGAGAATGATTGGGATGATGACGGTCACGCCAGGGATGATATAATGCTGCACAGTGCTTGAGCCGCCGACGCGAACAACATGGAAAAAATAATGAGAAATAAGTCCTACTGTGCAGCACTCTGTGTCAACCTGCCACCACGGGCAGGAGAAAATTAACGAAAAAGTAGTCGCGAAAATGGACAACTCACGTGAGCAAACGCATGCACGTTGGCATGCGAGACACGCAATAGCACGCGGGATGGCCGAACGTACCCTCGGCCTGACCGGTCCGACGGCCCGTACCGCACCCCGAGGGAGACACACTCTCTGGCGGCGACAACGGAAGCGGCGCTCCGGACACGCAGCCTGCCAACGACACCGTCCGAGGTCGGCAGCTGAAGGGCGACCGCGTCTACACCACCACCTTACCCGGAAACCAAAAATATTGGGTGGTGGAAATTGCCGCGGGCAAACAGGTGGCCCGGACCACACGTGCACGGCGCCGCGCGCGTGTCAGACGTCCGACATGCAGCGACGAGCGCGATTCAAATCACCACCACCGACGTTCGTGGTGAGTGAACCGATGACGGCTTCGACAAGGGGACGTCACGAGCCCTTCGTGCTCGGAAGCCGCCCAAAAATCCCCGGCGTCGACAAGGCCGACGTCGGGGCGACCTTCACAGCCCTGAGACAGAGGGCCCCCACGACAACACGAATGCCGTTGCTCGTCAAGAACGACCGCGCCGAGCGCGGCGCAGCATGACCTGCAACCTGCGAGCTCGTCTTGGACCGTCTTCTGCAGCGTGTGCGTCGGTACGTGCGCGCCGCCGGTCACCGCACGTGTCGGGAAGTGCTCGCGCCGCACCGCCAATGGAGAGGCACGGGAGGCCGCACTGGGAAGGACATGGCGAAGAGGAAGGGGATTGTACCCATGGCGAGGTGTGGAGTGTCGAATGGCAAAGAAAAGGGGGCGCAGTCTCGCAAGGAAGCGGTACCACAAAGGAAAACCGGTCTGCGTTGCCGACTCTCCGCCTTCCCCCGAGTCACTTTCCGCTCGCGTCGTAAGGAAGCCTGTCGATTCACGGAATAGCCGTCTGCCAAGTCCCTCGAGACGCAATCACCGCCACCGCGGAAGATGACGATCTGGAGGCCGACACCGTACGTCTTCCCGCCACCGTCGGGTCCGTCGCACCCAGTTGGACCCTATACGATACCAACACGCGGAGGGCGGGACCCGAACTCAGACGACAATTGCGGAGAGAAAGGGGAAGTAGGCAGGTTGACCGCCCGCGAGTGGTACGGCTATTACGTACCACCCCCACCCCGGTCGCGCCGTGCGACGCGGAGTGTAGAAGAAATAAAAGAAAAAGCGGCAAACTGGCGCGGACACGCAGCGGCGTATCCCGCCGCGTCGGCTGCCAGCCACGAGCAAGACGTGGCCCGGGCCGCGCGCGCGTGGCTCGTGCATGCGCCATCGTTACGGCGGCAGTCGTGCAGAACGCCAAGGCGTGGAACGAGCGCCATCCCCGATGGCGGTGACGGACTTGCAACAACCACCCCACCATACGTGGAAGGATTAGTCAAGACAAGCAGAGGGGTCGAACGGAATCCCAACCCCAGGGAGTAGGGACGCGCCGCTGAGCAGGAGCACGTCGTCAAACGTCGTCTGCGCGGCACCGGCAGAGACGAGGGCGTGAAGATGCTCCTCTCTGCTCTAAACAGCGACCGGGACGACGACGGGAAAACACGACGTCTCACGACAGCTCCACTGCTCGTTCGCATCGAGAAATACGCCGGATCTCGGCCAAGGGGTAATTATTGAACGGCATCCCTATCGCAAAAGGGGGTCACACTATCTGTCACCGGACCCTTAGGTACCACACCCGACTACAGTGTTGAGCGACGCGCGCGCCTCGCGCTTCCCTCGTCTATTTTTGAGGATACTCCCCGCGGGAGGAGCGCAAAACCCTCCTCCTTCTCTTTTTCTATTGTCGCGTCAACGTCGGTGCACGCCCCCCGTGTCCCACCGAACGCGGTGCGCACGCGCGCTCTGCATGAAGGCAACCCCCGACGCGAACGAATTGGAAGAGCCGAAAGAGTGACCCCCGTCGCCGCGCGTGCAGCACGAATTGCATGAAACGGACAGCGCGCGCCAGAGCTTCGACAAAGAAAAACAAAGCGGAACGGATGACGCAGTCGAAGATAGCGCGACCCCACGGCTCGGGCGTATGCCAGGAGGTCGCTCGCGGAAGGACACCCGTGGAAAGCGGCATGAGAAAGGACCAAGGGCAGTAAGGTCCCGGGATCCCTTTATTCGAAGGAGCACTCGCTACAGCTAACACTCGCGGCGAACCAGGGCAAAAGCGAGCTCAGTGGCTCGCATCATTCGAAGGCACTCGGGACCCCGGTTCGTAATACCTCGAAGGACGGTAGCCGGGGTAAGAGGGGGCCTCCGCCGCCACCTCTGCGACGCTGGGCATCGCCAGGACGTCGTGGCCGTCGACACGTTCAGCTGTGTCAGGAGGGTTGTAAGCTCGCGGCTGGGAATTTGCTGCCTCGTAGTCAGCGTACGGATCACGGAGGGCGGGAGTCGCCGAAGCGCGGGGAGCGGCGTGATTTACCGGCAGAGAAACCGGCAGGGGTGCCCGCAAAATATCGCGCTCGCGCCGGTAGCGCTCTCGATCGCGCGACACGCGCTCGTACGCCGTGCGCATAGACGACAGCTCGTGTTGCAACCGCTGTAGTTCCATCGTCCGTGCCCCAAGGTCGTCACGAAGCCCCCGTGCCTCGTCACTCCGGGCAAGAAACCACGACCCGAGAGTACGAATAAGACCGCCTACAGTCCAAGAACGCTGCAGAGCTGCACCTAGAGCGCGCCGCAACTCGGGAATGGATGCCAGTTCCCCTGGAGGAAGCACGAGGGCCCGCACGGAGCGGGTATGGTCGGGGCCCTGCCCCGCCTCGCCAAGGGGAGGGACGGGAAGGACGTCCTGTACAAAGCTAATACCTCCCTCGAGGCGGGGGCTGTCTGCTGCCGGTGCCGTGCAGGGAGGACGTGGTGCAGAGCCAACGGAGTCCGGACCAACAGCGTCCAGGTCGCGATAGCGTTTCCACCGACCGCGCCGGCTCTCCGAACCGACGCCTCCCCTCTTTCCCGTACCGCCTCCCACTGGGGTGACAGGGACAGGACGCGCCACGAGGGCGTCGGACAGGGCATCATACGCGAGGAAAGGACACCTGACCCCCGTGGTGTAGTCGATCCACGAGCGGTGGTTTTGCGAACTCACCTCCCCCGCCCGTTTCATGAGACCAATAACGTGATTGAACGCCCACGGTACGTGAGCGGATTCGTGTTCCGAAAGACGAAGCGCAACGTGGGGCATGCCCGTTGCGACGCGCTCCACAAATGAGATAGTGGGACTCGGTTGTAAGAAAACCCGCTTATTCATGTGCACTTCGGCCATGAAAGCGCAGCACAAAGACCACGCCCACTCTCGCTCGTAATTGTACGTCAGAAGAGAGTGGGCGGGGTGCTGCGAGTTGGCACAAGCCAGACCGAAATGCTTCAGAATTGGGGGTAGAAGGTGATGAATCCCCAGCGAGGGGAAACTCTCCCGCACGACTACAGGAAGAGACGGGAAATCCGCAGTCGACAAACCGGACGCGAAGGCGACCGACGGGGTAACTCTACCATCCAGCTCGCCCTCCGCTCTGCACGCGGACCAATCGTAATGCGCAAAGGAGACGGAATGTAAGCGCATTAGAGAGCACGACGACTTCTGCAGAGCTACTCGGGCCTTCGTGAATACGGAAGCACGAGGGGACACGTATAGTCCGGCTACCTCGGACAACACAAACCGTCGGGGGTAAACTTGTCCTGAGCCAGAGAGGAGTGAGCCCATGCGGTCAAGGTAGGTTACCTCCGCAATACTGTACGCAATCGTGCGGTCCCCAGGTAACTCGTCGGGTACCTGGTATCCGGAACCCCAACCCTCGGCCATCAAACGGTGAAGCGACGAAGACGCCTCTTCCGCTCCACCCGCCTCGTAAATCTTAAAAATGCGGGGAGATCGGGACGGAGCCATCTGCAGGAGATCAACTCCTCTACGGTCACATTCGAGCGACCGCGGATTCGCCAGGGATAGCGCAGCTCACGGATAGGGAGCTGCGCAGCATCCGGCGAGGACTCCCCCAACCACCGAGTAGTGGAGGGTAATTCCCCATCTCCTTCGACAGGAGGGGGATTGGAAGCAGGAGGCTGATGGCTTGGAAGCGCGCCCGGAGGGGTAGTGTTCGTGGCCTCCGGACGGTCGACAGGCCGGACCTCGACCGGCGGAGGGGAGGTAGTCGCTGGACGGAACGACAATACCGGCTGCGGCGGGCCCTCCGTGGGGGCCAACAGCTCTACAGACACGGTAGTCGAACGAGAGCGACACTTTTGGAACGCAGGCGGTAGCGGTTGGGCCGCCCTCGTCAAGTCGACGGTCGCCTCACGCGGACAGGACGACGCGTCCGGGAGGCCACCCTCACTCGAAGATGGGACCACGGCCGTCGGCCGCGGGGTAGAGGTCGAGTCTGCCACGCCGGAGATGGTCAGCGGAAGCTCTCAAGAGTGGAATGAGGCACTGAGCGGTGGGGAATGGCTGCACACGCTACGGGCGGGGCTGGCTTGGAGACCAAGAGGGAGGTGGCCGACTGGTCACGGACTATTTGAGTCATCTCAGACGCCACCCTGGACAACACGTACCAAGTGCACAGAAGCTACCGCGTGTCTTCCTGCAGGCATACGGCGCGCCGACCGCTGCCACGTATCGTGGCATACAGTAAGGGCATACAGTCCATCAGCGCCCGCGTGTACAGCGTCCTGCAGAGTGCATGCCGGGCACCAACGAGCACCGCGTATGCACTCCGCCTGCCCCTGCCCCGTATCATACTCAATACGCCGTCAGACCGGCCCGCACGTCAGACACACGGAGTCGCCGCACCGCAGCGCGGAGGCGCGCGCCGCGCCCTCGCCATCGCTGGCGAGGGCTGACTAACATAAGGATCCTCGTCGCTCGTCGTCGCGCCCCGCGCCCTCGCCATCGCTGGCGAGGGCTGACTAACATAAGGATCCTCGTCGCTCGTCGTCGCGCCCCGCGCCCTCGCCTCCGAAGGCCAGGGATGGGCTAAGGATAAGAGAGGCGACTACGCCAGTCCGCTCCCTACAGATGCACATCCCTACACGCTGGTGAAGGGCGTGCGATGAAGCACAGGGAAGGTGCGAAGACCTGAATCCCCCACCGCGCAAGAGCAACACGGTCGAGAGCCCGGTGCTTGGGGTCGACGTGTGGGACGGGAAGGACGTGATCGCGAGGGCGACGCGAAAAGGGACGCGAACAGGAGTCGTGAAAACAAAGGACCGGGAAGGCAGGACGAGCAATACGCTGACGCAAGGGCGATGGGCCGTGAAAGTTGAAGTGCTGCGGGGAGAGCTACGACCGCAGCTCACTGAAAACCGAAAGCAGAAGGCACCCAGCACGGACGAACAGGGGATCACGAGGGCGGTAAGGATGGCTGTCGCTCGGCTGCGAGGAGGTGACGGACAGGTTCTACAAGCCTCAG
Source organism: Chondrus crispus (assembly GCF_000350225.1). NCBI lineage: Eukaryota > Rhodophyta > Florideophyceae > Gigartinales > Gigartinaceae > Chondrus > Chondrus crispus. Next base: position 512,962 of record NW_005178873.1, read on the forward strand.
GAGTGAACGCGGACGTTCACTCTTGAGGGGAGGGTGATGTGGTATAACCCCAAACGGAAATTAGATTAGGATCGGATCAGGGACAGTAAGGCAACGAGCCTTACAGCCATGCGCGCACACACGTGTCCTCCACGTGTACGGGACGCGTACTACACGTGGACTGTCATCCCCGCCGGCTGACAGCGTTACAGTGTCGGTAGACCGGCACTACTGTGGAGTTATGATAGACTACAATGTACATTAAATATGAGCGGACCGCCGGCGGTGGAGGACGACAAGCACGGACTTGTCAAGGATCCTCCACCTTGATCCGCCCGCTTACTTTGAGGTACTTCCTTTAGTTACCTTAGAGTAGCACCGCGCGCGGGTTGATGACGCACGCTACACGCCCACGAGCCGGCTCCGCCTCCGCCCGTCGGTACTGGATCGTCACCCAGTACCGCTCCGGGGCGTCGAGGCGTCGAACCGCTCGCGCGTGCGCACGTCCTCCCCGATCCCGCTCTACCACCGCTACCTCGAGCCCGTGCTCGGTACCGTGGGTGGGCCGTGCTTCTATCTTCTCGCCGATCGGGGTCTTTCCGAACTGTCAGTACTCACCCCCCTCGTCGTTGGGGGTGATTATACTACACAAGGGTAGACCATCTCAACTGCGTAGAATTAAATCGACCTGAAAGAAATGCAAGAGGTGCATGCCGCTTTTCTTCATGGGGAAGGTTAACGTCCGACATCGGTATTTGAGTAACAATTCCCGACCAGACGGAGTCCGAAGCATCGGTAAAAACGCACAACCGTTTTAGCGGGTCACGATGAGATCGCTTGACTTGAGCCGCTAGGGCATTCTTGCAATTTTGGAATGTAAATTCATGTAATTCCAACCATCCAACGTGGGCTAAGTCAACTCGCGCGACCCGAGTCTTAGTACGCTTTCCCGCTCGGGCATATACTTCTCCCATCAGGAGATGTAGTGGTTCAATAATCCGATTGAATTCGGGAATAGCAGTTTTCATCCATTGAAACGCGCAAAGAAACTGCTGCAATTCAGACCCAGTTATTGGTGAGGACATTTCCAATAACCCGTTAATTCGGCGAGGATCGAAGCGAGTTCCATCCTTATCAATGAGACGCCCGCACCAGCGGATGGTGGTCGAAAAGAACGAGGATTTTCCCTGGATGCAACCGAAGTCGAGAACGGTCGCAAATATCGAAAAACCTTTTTAGGATATCGAGGTGTCCCTCGATGGAGGTGCTGAATAAAAGTACATCATCGAGCCAGGTGATGGCATGCCTTTTTAGGATAGGGTCGCTGCTTATTAAAGCGTCGATTTCAGCTTGCATGTGCATCGTCGCATTGGATGTCCCATGCAGCACCCTTGTAGGAGAAAAAAGCCCATCGGAAGTAATAAATGTTTGAGTTTCCTGACTATCCGGATGTCGCGGAAGTTGCCAATACCCATGGGAAGAATCGAATGTTCCGAAGTATTTGGCCCCAGCCAGTTTGCTTGATTCAACTTCAACATCCGGCGTCGGGAATTGATACTTGGTAGTGTACCGATTAACGGGTCTCAGATCCACCGTGAATCTAAAACGGGATGGTCCCGGCTTCGGTACAAGAAGTGGAGCACACGCCCATTTGGCGGAAGGATTGGGGTATATCATTCCTTTCTCTTGGAGCGCCCTGACAAATTCGGTGAGAAATTCTCGTTGGTAGCGTGAATAATTTCGCAACTTAACGCGGGTGGGTTTGGCATCTGTGGTCAGGTCAATCCGCAAAGCGGGAATATTTGCAGGTTCACCTGCAGAGAGTCCAACGCGGAAAATATTGAGATGGTTCTTAACTAACTTCCGGAGTCGTGTAAGATGAGGTCCTTGAAGTCCATTTTCCCCAGCTTTCGTCAGAATTTTTTCGATAGCATCTTCTATTTCGAAATGCTGGTCTTTTGTCAACCCTATCGAGGAGAGATTAGTCATGAAAAGGATCAAATTCCTTCCGAGATTGGAAATAATCAACGCGTGGGCGGATTGGGTCCTGATTAGGAATGAATTGTTCCACGTCCGTGGAGCGCATCGTCATTATAGCGCTAACATGTCCCGGATTTCCGACAACAGTGGGATTACCCACATCGGCACAATCTGTCCCGTCGAGGGTTTCGCGATTACACTCAAGAAGAGTTTTGGTGTCAACACGCATGTGTTTTAACACAGGACGACCAATTAAAATCCCACCAGCTGTGAAGTCATCGTCCGCAACAAGGAAAGATATGTTGAGGACGGCGAGCCTCCCTCAGGATAGCTGTAAAACAGTGCGCAGGACAGTCCAAAATTTGGAAAAGGTGAATGTTTGGGGTTTCTTATCCCTAGTTAGGGCAACTTTGAAGGAGACAGGTGCAATTCTCTTGAAGGAACCTATCCCGTTCAATACAGCGTTGTTTGCCACGTCTGGAGAAGCCAGACTATCATGTGATCCATCATCACATTGTCCGGTAACGGAAACAGAAGAAATACCATCTTCCAGATTGATAGATACTCGAGGAGAGTCGGAGGAAAAAGAAGAAAGTTTTCCGGAAGACGGTGCGGTTTTCTTACCCTCATTTGAGGTTTTGGAACGAGTATTTTCCGAGGGTCGGGATTTAAGATTTTTCTTCATCTTCTCAATATCAGAAGGATCCTCCAGACAATCGGAAAAGAAGTGCTGTTTTTTATCCTTCGCGCATCTTGGCATAATGCAGTACGGAGGCAAACGCCCAGATTTTCTTGGTACGACCCCGCCATCAGTGGACCTTAGAGGTGTAGCTTGCCTGGAGTCGGTGGGATTCCCATACGTGGTATAAATGGTTCGATCGTGTCTAAGTTTCCGATTATGCCCACTGTCCACTAGTTGGAATGCATCTGCGAGCTTGATGGCGTGAGCCATAAATCCCTTGAAATCCTTCCGAAGGTTGTACTTGAAAAGTTCAAGATCTTCCAAAAGACGGTCGCGAAGCGACTTTGGATTGATGGTAGATAATACATGCTGCATAGCAACCCTTTGACTCTCTTGGAGGACCCAAGAAAGACCTGCTTTCCTCAAAAGAGTGTCATAAGAGAAAAAAAGACCTTGCATGCGCGAAGTTGCGAAAGGGTCACTCACGTTCATCGAGAGCTGCTTCTCGACCATCTTATCGAGAGTTGATGAGGTAACCGTCTCCTTCGAGGACTCAGATTTTTTATCTAGGTACGTCCGAAGAATCGGGTCTGAAAGATCTCCCAAACTGGTGACGCCTTCGTTAAAACCAAGAGCGATGGAAGATTGTAGGTACTCCGAATCAACACAATACTTGAACTGAACCGAGCGGGAAGTTGTATCACCGTATTGGGCAGC